>NW_007251111.1:369797-373717 GCF_000164805.1 Carlito syrichta | reverse complement strand
GCAGCCTCAACCTGCTGGGCTCCGGCGATCCTTCCGCCTCAGCCTTCCAAGTAGCTGGAACTACAGGCACACTACCATGCCTGGTTATTTTTTATTTATTGTAGAGATGAGGTCTCACCAAGTTGCCCAGGCGGGTCTCGAACCCTCGGGCTCAGGCAATTCACTCACCTCGGCCTCCCAAAGCACGGGATTACACCACCCAGCCCAGCTCTTCTGTACTTTCTATTAAACTTACAGTCAATTAGTGGGGCAGGGTGGCGCATGCCCGTAGTCCTAGTTTCTCAGGAGGTTGAGACAGGAGGCTCACATGAGCCCAGAAACTTGAGGTTATGAGCTATGATCATGCCACCACACTCCAGCCTGGGCAAAAAAGTGAAGCCCTGACTCTAAAAAAAAGACAGGAAAGAAAGAAAAAATGACAACCTCTGACCCACACTCATTACGGAGAATTCCAGAAATTTGTCAGGAGATGAGATCAGGAGAGAGTTTATGGTTCATCAGCCAGAACACAGAGATGCAACATTACTCTGTAAAAGATAATGCCAGAGCATCACGTTTGTTTACTAGAGTTCATAAGTACAGCTTATTAGCTGGCAAAACATGTACAGGCAAGACTCCTGACTAGATGCGGGATCGCATCAGAGCCTCAGATAATCATGCAGGTAGAAAAAGTATGCACTGTCTCCCCATTTCACAGACGATTAAAAGGCAATTGAAGGTTGGGTGCAGTGGCTCACGCGTGTAACCCCAGCACTTTGGGAGACGGAGGCGAGAGGACTGACTGAGCCCAGGGGTTCAAAACCAGCCTTGGCAACTTGGCAAGACCTCTTCTCTACAATAAATAAAAAAAAATTCGCTCAGTGTGGTAGCATGCACCTGAGTTTCCAGCTACTTGAAAGGCTGAGGTGGAAGGATCGCCTAATCCCAGCAGATCGAGGCTGCTGTGGTCATGAGAATGCCATTGCACTCCAGCCTGGGCAAGATTCAAACTCAAAAAAAAAAAAATGTGAGTGTAAGATCCCAGTGCTAGCCACAACTAGAACTCTAAATCAGTGTTCTCTCCCCTACATTACATTCATAACTTTTATATGTGTGTAAAATCTAGGTATGTATAGAGACATGAACTCTAAGTGCACAATATGTGATTTATAAACATATCTAGATCACACCCCATTTTATACAAGTCCCTGTATACTAAGTGTAATCTGAGTGTGTGCAATACAGTCTATATAAAATGTGGTTGATGGTGCAGGAAGGACTAAGGGGTAGTTTTAAAACAGAAGCCTCACTTAAATGTGACCTGGCAAGCCCTGACAAACACCTAGGTGTGTCAAGGCCAAAAGAGGGTTGGGAAACATTGAAGGCTAAATGAGATCTCTTGTAGTCATGGTTCCGAGAAAAACATTACAGGAGTTTTAAGCGCTCGCATTTTGGAGTCAGATACACATGGGTTCAAGTCCTGTCTTAACCACATACTTAGATACATGATCTTGGATAAGTAAGTTAAGTTCTCCGGGCCTCAGCTTTTTCAGATGTGAAAAAGAGATAATTTTCCTTAAATCATAAGATGAAATGAGACAAGGCATGTAAAAACCTGGTAGTGCACCTACAACATATAAGCCTCAATAAGTATTAGTTATTATTCTTATTATGTGTTGGCCTATATTATTCATATTTATTTAGCTTCAACATAGTTCAGCTGAACATAAAACCAAGCACATGGGACCGGGCACGGTGGCTCATGCCTGTAATCCCAGCACTTTGGGAGGCAGAGGCGAGAGGATTGCCTGAGTCCAGGGGTTCGAGATCAGCCTGGACAACTTGGTGAGACTTCGTTTCTACAATAAATAAAAAAATTAGCTGGGCATGGTGGCACATGCCTGTAGTTCCAGCTACTTTGAAGGCTGAGGCAGAAGGATCACCTGAGCCCAGCAGGTCGAGCTGTGGTTGCTGTGATTATGCCACTGCGCTCCAGCCTGGGTGACAGAGTGAGACTCCGACTCCAAAAAAACCAAAAACTGAAAGCATCCAAATAGAGTAACCTTCCTTATGTAGGTAGCAGCAAGCACAAAGACAGAGAGAAGCATACCTGGTATTTCTGCTATTTTAGAGAAAAATAACAAGCATTTTGCTAGAGCCTCCTTCCTGCTCCTTCTCAAACCAACAGCCCGAAGTTGACTTCCCTAAACCAAACCAAATAAATGAACAGCTGGGCTCTGTGGCTCAGCCTGTAATCCCGTGCTTTGGGAGACTGAGGTGAGTGGATTGCCTGAGCCCGCGGGTTCGAGACTCGCCTGGGCAACTTGGCGAGACCTTATCTCTACAATAAATCAAAAAAAAATTAGCCGGGCGTGGTAGAGTGCACCTGTAGTTCCAGCTACTTGGAAGGCTGAGGCGAAAGGATTGTCTGAGTCCAGCAGGTCGAGGCTGCGGGGGTCATGAGCATGCCACTGCACTCCAGCCTGGGCAACAGAGTAAGACCCCAACTCAAAAAACAAAATAAAATAAAGAGGGCTTAAGCAAGGTCTTTGGCATGCTGGTATAGTTTGTTTCTTATTCAGGATGCTGGTTTAGAAATTAGTCCATTTAGGCTGGGCTCGGTGGCTCAGCCTGTAATCCCAGAGCTTTGCGAGGCTGAGGTGAGTGGATTGTCTGAGCCCACAGGTTCGAGACCCGCCCGGGCAACTTGGTGAGATCTCATCTCTACAATAAATCAAAAATGAGCCGGGCGTGGTAGCGCGCGCCTGTAGTTCCAGCTACTTGGAAGGCCGAGGCGGAAGGATCGCCGGAGCCCAGCAGGTCGAGGCTGCGGTGGCCGGGAGTGGCCACTGCACTCCAGTCTGGGCGACAGAGTGAGACTCCGACTCAAAAAAAAGCCAAAAACAAACAGACAAAAATAAAAATAAAAAAATAAATGAACAGCAGTCATTCCTCTTCTTTCGGTCATAACCAGCGTGAGCTCAGGGTTTCTTGAAACTTGTGGGGAAGGTCTCAGGCGCTGCCGTGAAGCTGATGAGGTGGAGTCATACCAGCATGGTTGTCACAGCTCTGGGCCTGTCCCTCTGCTCACACATGCACATGCCCTGGCGATCTGGCTCCCTTTTCTCCTCTCGCTGTGGCACTAGCTTCTCTCTCTGCATATTTTCTTTTCTCTAAACCCTACCTGCCTTCCTGTTTCCTTCTCCAGGGCCTCTTCTGCATGTGGCAGATCTCACCTCTCCTTCAAGGTCCAGCTCAAATGCCACCTTCCCCAGTGTCCCCAGCAGGGGCCTTCCTCTGTCCTGTCGTCGTACTTTGCACACGTTTATTATCAAGCTTATCGCATGGGAGGGTCAAGGAATTTCTGAATCTGTCTCCCCCACCAGACCATGAGGGACTCAAGAACAGGGCCCTAACTTTTTCATTTTAGTCCCTTAGAGAGGAAGTATAAAGTGATAATTCAGTGAACAGGTTCTGGAAAAACCTAAAGAAAAATCCTGCCTATAATCCCAGCACTTTGGGAGGCCAAGGCGAGCAGACTGTCTGAGACCAACCTGGGCAACCTGATGAGACCTCCTCTCCACAATAAATAAAAAAAATTAACCAGATGTGGCTGCACTCACTTGTAGTTCCAGCTCTTTGGATGGCAGAGGTGGAAAGATCGCCTGAGCCCAGCAGGTTGAGGTTGTGGTGGCCATGAGCATGCCACTGTACTCCGCCTGGGTGACAGAGACTCTGATTCAAAAGAAAAAAGAAAATCCTAGCTCTGTAACCTAAGGCAGAATACTTCATTTCTCTTTGCCTCAATTTCCTCATCTGTAAAATGGAGATTAAAAATAAAATCCGGCCAGGCTCGGTGGCTCAGCCTGTAATCCCAGCATTTTGGGAGGCTGAGGTGAGTGGATTGCCTGAGCCCAAGGGTTCGAGACCCGCCCAGGCAA
>NW_007251111.1:363882-369777 GCF_000164805.1 Carlito syrichta | reverse complement strand
AGCCCAGCAGGTCAAGGCTGTGGTGGCCAGGAGCAGCCACTGCACTCCAGTCTGGGTGACGGAGTGAGACTCCAACTCAAAAAAATAAAAATAAAATAAAATAAAAATAAAATCCATCTGAGCACAGTGGCTCAGCCTGTAATTCCAGCACTTTGGGAGGCGGAGGCGAGAGGATTTCCTGAGCTCAGGGGTTCAAGACCTGCCTGAGCAACTTGGTGAGACCTCATTTCTACAGTAAATCACAAAAACTATCCAGGTGTGGTGGCGTGCATCTGTAGTTCCAGTTACTTGGTAGGCTGAGGTGGAAGGATCGCCTGAGCCAAGCAGGTTGAGGCTGCGGTGGACATGAGCATGCCACTGCACTCCAGCCTGAGCTGGAGTAGCTGGAAATACAGGCGCGTGCTACCATGCCCGGCTAATTTTTGATTTATTGTAGAGATAAGGTCTCGCCAAGTTGCCTGGGCGGGTCTCGAACCCCTGGGCTCAGTCAAAAGTGAGACTCCAACTTAAAAAAAAAAAGTCCACAGCATAAATAACAGTTAGGATTAAACAAGACACCCCATCTAAAGACCTCTCTAGCAGAGTGTCTTGTGCAGATTAACTATGCTGATGATGGTTACAAAGACAGTTACTTCAAGGACAACCACTGCTTTCATCCTAATGCCTTTCATGTTCTAAGTGCTAAGTACACATCATCGAAAGTGAACAAAAACCGGATTTCTTAACCTACGGGCCGGGCCCCTATTTTAGTCGTGAAGAGGCAGAATGCTATTCTCTGATTACTGCTGAGTCTCAAAGACTTTGACCTCAAGGAGAGTGGAACATAAGAAAATCTTTTGAGAGCTTACAGCTCAGCTTTTGCCAGTCTCAGTAATCAGGCCACCTCTGAACATTCCTCCGTACGACAGCATTTTTTGGTTCTACATGCAATCCATTTTGTAACGTTTTTCCAAATTCATTAAGTTTTAAGCTCAAAGCAACCTAATTATTTTCTCTTTTTTTTCCCATGTGAATAGTTTTATTTTTAAAACATGCTGTTATTTCTTATCATTTTTTTCCACAAAAATTTAAACAGTACAAAAAAGGAAAATTAAGTCATTTCTTCCACAGTTCTAAATTCAGAGGTTACCATTTACTTACAGTTTCCCGTATTTCCTTTCACATTTGCCTTTTTTTTTTTTTTTTTTGTGAGTTGGAGTCTCACTCTGCCACCCAGGCTGGAGTGCAGTGACACACTCATGGCCACCACAGCCTCGACCTGCTGGGCTCAAGCAATCCTTCTACCTCAGCCTTCCAAATAGCTGGAACTACAGGCACATGCCACCATACTCAGCTAATTTTTTGATTTATTGTAGAGACAAGGTCTCGCCATATTACCAAGGCTATTCTTGAACCCATGGACTCAGGCAATCCTTTTAGCTTGGCCTCCCAAAGTGCTGGGATTATAGGCGTGAGCCACCACACCCAGTCACTTTTTTTAATGTCAATTTTATTTAAGTGTAACTGACATATCATAAACGGCCTATATTTAAAGTGCATAATTTGGTGAGTTTTGACACACATATACGTCTGTAAAACCATAACCATAGTTATGGTTTGCATAACCATAGACAAAAAATGTGCTCTCCATCACCCCCCAGATTTCTTCATGCTTCTCTGGAATTTATTCCTCACTCTCCCATCTACCAGCTCTGTCCTCGGGCAACCACTGATCTGCCTTCTGTCACTATAGATTTGTTTACATATTCCAGAATTTTATATAAATAAAATAGCACAACATGTACTTTTTTTTTTTCCTGGCTTCTTCCACACTATATAATTATCTTGAGATCCATCCATGTTGCTGTATATTTCACTGGTTTACTCCTCTTTATTTCCATGGTATGGGTGTACCTCAATTTGCCTATCCATCATTGGTGAACATTCGAGTCTTCTTTGCCTGTGACAGATAAAATTGCTCTGAAGGTTCATATACAAGTCTTTGTGCATACATATAAAACAGTCTGATTTGAATAACTGCTAAAACAACAACAGCAATAGCTGTGAGTGACAGAGGAGGGGACATAGGCAGAAGTGGCACCATGTGAGCTATTTCTTTTTCAGTGTGTATAGCTAACTTTTGTATAAAATCTTTTTTATTTTATTTTTTTGAGTCAGAGTCACACTCTGTCACCAGGCTGAAGTGCAGTGGCACGCTCCCAGCCACTGCCGCCTCGACCTGCTGGTCTCAGGCAATCCTTCCTCCTCAGCCTTCCAAGTGGCTGGAACCACAGCCGTGCACCACCATGATCGGCTAATTTTTTGATTTATGGTAGAGACGAGGTCGCATCAAGTTGCCTAGGCTGCTCTCAACCCCTGGACTCAGGCAATCCTCTTGCTTCAGCTTCCCAAAGTGCTGGGATTACAGGCATGAGCCACCATACCCGGCTTTATAAAATCTTAAATATCCAATTATCCATATGTTAATAAATACAAATCATTGAATTGATTGCAAACTTTTTTTTTTTTTTTTGAGTTGGAGTCTCATTGTGTTGCCCAGGCTGGAGTACGGTGGAACGCTCACAACCTCTGCAACCTCCATTTGCTGGGCTCAGGTGATCCTTCTACGGCCTTCCATGTAGCTGGAACTACAGACACATGCCACCACACCCTGCCAATTTTTTTCATCTATTGTGTAGATGAGGTGTTGCCATATTGCCTAGGGTGGTCTTGAACCTGTGGGCTCAGGCAATCCTTTCACCTCCACCTCCCAAAGTGCCGGGATTACAGGCGTGAGCCACCACACACAGTTTAGATTTACCATTCCCAAGTTCCCTTCAAGCACAGGTTCAGCTTGAACATCATCATTTCTGGGAGGAATCCAGAGAGGGTCACCAATCACCTTTTCCTTTAATACTTAGGAACACTGGATCAAGAAACTCCCCTGAGGAGAGGAAGTTAGGCCCCTGCCGTGTTCCTGTACCTAGGAGCCTGGACATATAGACATATGAGTATATTTTTCTAAACAGTTCATTCCCATTATTATTATTATTATTATTTTGAGTCAGGTTTTCACCCAGGCTATAGTGCAGTGGCACGATCACAGCTCACCACAGCCTTGACCTGCTGGGCCCAGGCAATCCTTCCACCTCAGCCTCCTGAGTAGCTGACACTGCAGGCACACACACCTGGTTAATTCTTTTTATTTTTCATAGAGAAAGGTCTCACCATGTTGCCCAGACTGGTCTCAAATTCCTGGGCTCAGGCAATCCTCTTGCTTTGGCTTCCCAAAGTGCAGGGATTACAGGTATAAGCCACTGCACTCACATGTTCATACTTGTTGAATCCATTTCTAGACTTCATTGGAGGACACGATAATGTTCTTTTTTTAAAATTAGAAAATATAGTTTATTTAGTAAGTAAGTTGGAGAGAGAGAGATACAGGAGATTCACCTCCCAAAGGTAAGGGCGGGGGCCAAAGCTAGGAACAAGGTGGCCATAGCTCAAAAAGCCACACGGACACACCAGAGGTTAACAAACCAATAGGCTAATATTCTTAATGGTTTGGGGTAATGATCCCAAAATAAGATTTATTTGAGTCTTGATGACTTTGTTATCTAATTCATTAAATATTGCTTCCAAATTAGTCATCTATAAATTTAATTAAAATGTTTTCTTAAGTCTTTGATTAAAAAAAACACTAAGCAGGACAGGATCAAAGAGACATGAATTAGTTCACATTGACATGAACTGTTTAACTCATATAGCCCAGCAAACCTTAAATTCTGTCACTTTTCATTATTTCCATAATTATATTAAGGGACTCTGTAACAATGTCTTGCTATAAACAAGCTACAGTATAACTATTGCTTCACTCTAATTTATACAGCTAGTGACTTTATCAAAAAATAAAATAGAATTAGCCAGGTGTGATGGCACACACTTGTAGTCCCAGCTGCTCAGGAGGCTGAGGTGAAAAGATCACTTGAGCCCGGAAGGTTGAAACTGTAACGAGCTGGGACTATGCCACTGTACTCCAGCCTAGGCAGCAGAAGGAGAACCCGACTCAAAAAGAAAAAAAAAAAAATTGCCAGGCGTGGTGGCTTACGCCTGTAATCCCAACACTTTGGGAGGCAGAGGCAAGAGGATTGCCTGAGCCCAGGGGTTGAAGACTAGCCTGGGCAACCTAGTGAGATCTCGTCTCTATAATAAATCAAAAAATTAGCCGGGTGTGGTGGAGTGCACCTGTAGTTCCAGCTATTTGGAAGGCTGAGGTGGAAGGATTGCCTGAGCCCAGCAGGTAGAGGCTGCAGTAGCCATAAGCATGCCACTGCACTGGGCGACAGAGTGAGTCTCCAAATCAAACAACAACGAAAAAACCAAAATAGAGAAATGTTGACATGACATAATATTAGAAGACTTGTTCTAAGAGCCAACCTAATTATTTATGAAGTGTCCACAAAACAACACTTAATATACTATTCTGGGATTTTTTTTCCCCCTAAAATCAGTATCCTACTTCCTGTGTGAGGTTCTGGAATCCACTTTTCTCTCTTTTTGATATTTATAATAACGTCCTCATGTTTCCAGGTTTCTGGCACCCTTTTACTTTTAGCATAATTTCTCAAGGATTTTTTTTTCCTTGAGCCAGAGTCTCAGTGTTGTCCAGACTGGAGTGCGGTGGCATGCTCACGGCCACTGCAGCCTCGATCTGCTGGACTCAGATGATCCTTCTGCCTCAGCTTTCCAAGGAGCTGGAACTACAGTCTTGTGCCACCATACTCAGCCAATTTTTCTTTTTTTTTTTTGGTTTTTTTTTGGAAAGCAGGATTTATTGAAAGAACAGAAAAACTCCCACAGTGGGAGGGGACCCAAGGAGGTTGCCCCTATTTTTTTTTAAATTTTTTGATTTATATTGGTCTCGCCATGTTGCTCAGGCTGGTCTCAAATCCCCGGGCTCAGGTAATCCTCTTGCCTCTGTCTCCCAACGTGCTGGGATTACAAGTGTGAGCTACTGTGTTTGGCTAATTTCTTAAGAATTTTTTAAAAGTTAAAATACATAAGCCGGGCTCGGTGGCTCAGCCTGTAATCCCGCGCCTTTGGGAGGCTGAGGTGAGTGGATTGCCTGAGCCCGCGGGTTCGAGACCCGCCTGGGCAGCGAGACCTCATCTCTACAATAAATCAAAAAATCAGCCGGGCGTGGTAGCACATGCCTGTAATTCCGGCTACTCGGAAGGCTGAGGCGGAAGGATCGCCGGAGCCCGGCAGGTCAAGGCTGCGGGGGCCGGGAGTGGCCACTGCACTCCAGTCTGGGCTACAGAGTGAGACTCCAACTCAAAAAAATAAATTAATTAATTAAATAAAATACATATAGCTTATGTGCAAAGCTAGATTATTACTGGTAGTTCCATGATCCCATCCACAAGCTACTATAGAATATAATATAATTATTTGTGCCCAGAGGTTTTTTTTTTTTGAATTGGAGTCTTACTCTGTCACCCAGGCTGCAGTGCAGTGGCACACCTGCCAGGCTCAGGTGATCCTTCCACCCCCGCCTTCCAAATAGCCAGAACTACAGGCACATGCCACCATTCCAGGTTAATTTTTGATTTATTGCAGAGATGAGGTCTCGTCAAGGTGCTCAGTCCGGTCTCTTACCCGTGGGCTCAGGCAATCCTCTCACCTTGACCTCCCAAAGTGCTGGGATTATAGGTGTGAGCCACCGTGCCCGGCCCCCAGAGATTTTAAAGAGCAATTTTTTTTTTTGAGTCAGGATTGAGTCTCCCACCCTGGAGTGCAGTGGCATGATCATAGCTTACCTGAGCTAAGGCAATCCTTCTGTCTCAGCCTCCTAAGTAGTTGGGAATATAGGTGTGCACCACAACGCCTGGCTAATTTTTTTTTTTTTTTTTTTTG
>NW_007251111.1:363144-363601 GCF_000164805.1 Carlito syrichta | reverse complement strand
AATCCACTCACCTCGGCCTCCCAAAGTGCTGGGATTACAGGCTGAGCCACCGAGCCTGTCTCTGGCTAATTTTTTTGTAGAGATAGAGTATCAGTATGTTGCCCAGGCTGGTAAAGAGCATTTTTTGAAAGCTCATTTGCCATCTCCTCACCCTCTTCGCTTTCAATCTCATCCCAGAATTATTCCTCGTGACTTTCTATTTGCTCTGTCCTCTGCCTGCGCGTCTCATTCTACCTTGCAATGTCTGTGGTGTCAACAGTTTTAGCCTCAGAGCTCCTTTAGTTCAGGGGAATAAAAATGGAAAACATGCCAGGCTCGATGGCTCAGCCTGTAATCCCGTGCTTTGGGAGACTGAGGTGAGTGAATTGCCTGAGGCCGTGGGTTCGAGACCCGCCTGGGCAATTTGGTGAGACCTCATCTCTACAATAAATCAAAAAATCAGCCGGGCGTGGTACTG
>NW_007251111.1:361105-363124 GCF_000164805.1 Carlito syrichta | reverse complement strand
GCGGTGGCTGGGAGCGGCCACTGCACTCCAGTCTGGGCGACGGAGTGAGACTCCAACTCAAAAATAAGTAAATAAATAAATAAAAATAAAAATAGAAAACAAACAGCTCAGAGCGGGCCCACATTCTCCCTTGCTATGTTAAAACCTGATCATTTAAATGTCCTGGTCAAGTAACTGATGTATAATTTTTTAACCTTCTAGGTTATTGGAATTTAAATAAACAATACGTGTTAATATCTAATGAAGCTTCAAAATATATTAACCAGGAGTGACCATAGGCAAATGACTCACCCTCTCTGCGCCTCCCTTTCTTCATCCATAAAAGTAGAATAATAGCTGACTTCATAAGGTTATCATGAGAATTAAATATGTTCACGTACGTAAGGCACTTAGAATAGTGGAATACACAGCAAATATTACATAAGTGCTTGTTTTATTAGTCATTAGCCCAAGGCATTCGTGTGGAGCAGACCCTGGGAGAGGGAGGGGGTTGACGCTAGAAACATATACAACTCAAGACTGAACTTGACCATCATTTCTTTCCCAAAGCTTCCTTGCTTGTTCAGTTTTCACACACCTCTTCATTCTTCCCATGACCTCCCCAGAAACTTAATAGCTCTCAATTCTGTTACGCAAACAACTGACCTACAACCCCAGGTCTACCTTGGAAGCTAACCTTGTGCACTGACACCCTGTGACATTTTCTCGAGATCTAGTCCCTTCAGGGTCATTTTGAAATCTCTATTCTGCTGGGCACGGTGGCTCACACCTGCAATCCCAGCACTTCGGGAGGCTGAGGAGAGATACTTGCCTGAGTCCAGGGTTCAAGACCAGTCTGGGCAACTTGGCGAGACCTCGTCTCTACAACAAATCAAAAGACGAGCCTGGGTGTGGTGACGCATGCCTGTGGCTCCAGCTACTTGGAAGGCTGAGGCAGAAGGATCGCCTGAGCCAAGCAGGTCGAGGCTGCGGTGGCTGTGAACGTGCCATTGCACTCCAGCCTGGGCGACAGAATGAGACTTCTACTCACAAAAAAAAAAAGAAAGAAAAAAATTTCTCTTCCTCTTCCCTTCCCCAGTAGCTTCTAGGAGGAGAAGGAAACAAGACAGAGATTTATTTCCCCATCAACTAGCATTTTGAGCCAGGCGCAGAGGTTCACGCCTGTAGTCCCAGCACTTTGGGAGGCAGAACGGAGAGGATTGCCTGAGTCCAGGGTTCCAGACCAGCCAGGACAACTTGGCAAGACCTCATCTCCACAATAAATCAAAAAATTAGGCAGGCCTGGTGGCACTTCCCTGTAGCTCCAGCTACTTGGAAGACAGAGGCAGAAGGATCACCTTAGCCCAGCAGGTCAAGGCTGCGGTGGCCATGAGCGTGCTGCTGCACTCCAACCTAGGCGACAGAGTGAGACTCTGACTCAAAAACAAAACAAAACACAAAACTAGCATTTTGTTACCTCCTTTAGAAGAAAGAAGGAGCGAGCACACCTCATCAACAAGGGGTACCTGACCTGAATTGTACTGAATTGTACCCCACAACTTAGAAAGAAAGAGAGAGAGAGAGAGAGAGAGAGAGAGAAAGAAAGAAAGAAGCAACAATCAATTATTATTTTAAGTGGCAATTTTAATTATTGTGACTTATAAACATTTGAAGTAGCAATTTTTTTTTTGAATTGGAGTCTCACTCTGTCGTCCAAGCTGGAGTGCAGTGGCACGATCACAGCCACCGCAACTTTGACCTGCTGGAATCAGGTGATCCTTCCGCCTCAGCCGTCCAAGTAGCTGGAACTACAGGTGTGTGCCACCACACCTGGCTAATTTTTTTTTTTTTTTTTTTTTTTTTCGGTACCAACTTGCCTACTCAGAGTAAACAGAACATACCTCGAGTAAGAAAATATATTTGGGACTATTCTATCCCTGAAACAGAAACAGGCTACTAGAAAACAAATAAATAGAATGAAACCATTCAAGAAGAAGAGAATAATTCTTGGAAATTAAAATTATGATAGCCAACATTTCA
>NW_007251111.1:360587-361085 GCF_000164805.1 Carlito syrichta | reverse complement strand
ATTTTTTTTTTTTTTTTTTTTTTTTGTGGTATCAAATTGCCTAGGCTGGTCTCAAACCCCTGGACTCAGGCAATCTTCTCACCTTGGCCTCCCAAAGTGTTGGGTTTACAGGCTGAGCCACCGTGCCTATTTTAATTGATTTTTAAACTTTTAATTCATTAAAATTTCATTTGAATGGCTACTTGAATGTCTGGTGTTTATGAAAATGAGGAATGCTAGCTGGGTGTGGTAGTACTCGCCTGTGGTTCCCACTACTCAGAAGGCTGAGGCGGAAGGATCGCCAGAGCCCAGCAGGTCGAGGCTGCGGTGGCCGGGAGCGGCCACTGCACTCCAGTCTGGGCGACAGAGTGAGACTCCAACTCAAAAAAAAAAAAATACAAGCCGGGCTCGGTGGCTCATCCTGTATTCCCATGCCTTTGGGAGGCTGATGGTGAGTGGATTACCTGAGCCCGCGAGTTCGAGACCCGCCTTGGAAACTTGGCGAGACCTCATCTCTAC
>NW_007251111.1:346700-360567 GCF_000164805.1 Carlito syrichta | reverse complement strand
GTCAAGGCTGCAGTGGCTGGGAGCGGCCACTGCACTCCAGTCTGGGCCACAGAGTGAGACTCCAACTCAAAAAAAAAAAAAACGCAAAAAACACAAATGAGGAATGCTAATCAGGGTTTCCTAATCTTGACGAAGCCGCCAGAAAGGGCATAGTTAGCTCATCTGACCACAAAGACAGCCCTGAATCTATCTGGGAGTGAAGGAACTTAAGCAGAACTGGAGCAGTGCTACGTTCTCAGCCTCAGTTGACACTAGAACATCGTCTTCCCTACTCTTTCCCAAGGACCCGGCCAGACATGCAGAAATCCCTCTATTACTGAACAATTCAGAAGGCTGGTAGGAAGGTCTTCAGGAGATATTAGACTTGCTGTCATTAAAGACAACTGGGCTCTTAGTGATTAGTGGGAAAAGAAAAGATGAAACTGTATTTATAGCTCAAACTGTGGTGCATGTTATACCAGTTACACCTGATTACACAGCTAAGTGTTCCCAAACTTCCTTAACCTGAGATTACAGAATCAGGGCACATTTTCTTTATTTATTTTTGGTTTTGTGTTTGTTTGTTTTGAGTTGGAGTCTCACTCTGCTGCCCAGGCTGGAGTGCAGTGGCTGTTCCCGGCCACCGCAGCCTCGACCTGCTGGGCTCAGGTGATCGTGCTCAGGTGATCCTTCCGCCTCAGCCTTCCAAGTAGCTGGAACTACAGGAGCGTGCTACCATGCCTGGCTTACTTTTTTGATTTATTGTAGAGACGGGGTCTCACCAAGTTGCCCAGGCTGATCTCAAAACACTTGAGCTCAGGCAATCCTCTCACCTGGGCCTCCCAAAGCACTGGGATTACAGGATTGAGCCACCGCGACCCGCCCAAATTGGTCTTGAACTGGACTCAAGCAGTCCTCCTACCTTGGCCTCAACGTTTTCTTTCTTTTTTTTTTTTTGAGTTGGAGTCTCACTCTGTCGCCCAGACTGGAGTGCAGTGGCCACTCCCAGCCACCACAGCCTCGACCTGCTGGGCTCAGGTGATCCTTCCACCTCAGCCTTCCAAGTAGCGGGAACTACAGGCACACGCTACCACACCCGGCTCATTTTTTTATTTATTGTAGAGATGAAGTATCGCCAAGTGGCCCAGTTGGGTCTCAAACCCGCAGACTGAGCCAATCCACTCACCTCAGCCTCCCAAAGGTGCGGGATTACAGACTGAGCCACGGAGCCCGGCTTCCACATTTTCTTTAATACACACATTCCAATGACTCAGATTACCTTCTCTGGAATATGAGAAGCTGATTCTTACTGGATTTCCCTTTCTTTTTTGTTTGCTTGGAGCAGGAATCCTGGAAGAAAGCTAACATGATCCTGACATTTAAAGTTTTCCTCCCCAGGTACATTTGCCACCTTGCAGCAGATCCATAGCTCTAGGGCCACCTGATGCCACCTGGGGACTGGCTCCTCCCCTATACTCCCTAGGGATGTCTCCCCAAGCCTGGACACAGGCTCCACCCTTCGCACCCCCAAAGAACACCTACAACCAACAAGAAGGTGTTGAACAAAAAGCCGGACCAAAGTCTTGAGGTCACGGAAGGGAATGACCTCAAAATAGAGGGAGACCCAAACTGGGAGTTAGACGTCCCCCTGCTCCCCGAGGGGGTCAGCCCACACTCTCCCTCGGGCACCCGCTCCCAGGGCTGGCTTTGTGGGCCTGCAGCCTGCGCCTTGCCCGGGTCCCCACTCTTAGAAGGGGCCTCACGCTTAGCTTAATGTTCTGCAGTCGACATCTTGAAATTCTTAATAATTTTTGAATGAGACACTGTATTTTCATCTTGCACCAAGCCCTGGAAATTATGTAGCTGTTCATGCCTTCTAGTAAATATGCCTCTTTTATTTATTTATTTATGTATTAAGTCGGAGTCTCACTCCGTCACCCAGGCTGGAGTGCAGTGGCATGCTCATGACCCTTCAGGTAAGGCTTCTGCCTCAGCCTTCCAGGTAGCTGGAACTATAGGCGCACGCCACCATGACAGGCTAACTTTTTTATTTATTGTCGAGACAAAAATCTTGCCAAGTTGCCCAGGCTGGTCTTGAACCCCTGGGCTCAGGCCATCCTCTCGCCTGGGCCTCCCAAAGTGTTGGGATGATGGGTGTGAGCCAACGTACCCAGCCGTAAATACACTTCTTAACTCCCTACCTTCCTACGTGTGCAGAGACCAGACCACTTCTTGCCAACCAAAGTGCCTGCAATTGTGCCCCTTCTACCTGGAGTTATGGCCCAATTCGAGGCACACGATTGCTCCAGAGACTCAACCTTGCTCACAATGATGACTTAGCGAGACCACATTGTCCGTCAAGTACCGTAACCATAAGGTGACATATAAAATGCTTTGACTTAAATACAAACATATGATTTTTTTTTTTTTTAGCTGGAGTCTCACTCTGTCACCCAGACTGGAGTGCAGTGGCACACTCACGGTCACCACAGCCTCGACCTGCTGAGCTCCGGCGATCCTTCCACCTCAGCCTCCCAAGTAGCCGGAACTACAGGCGTGCACTACCACGCCCGCCTAATTTTTGATTTATTGTAGAGATAAAGTCACCAAGTTGCCCGGACTGATCTCAAACCCGTGGGCTCAGGCAATCCTCTCACCTCAGCCTCCCAAAGTGCTGGGATGATAGGCGTGAGCCACCGTGCCCAGCTCAAACATAGGATTTTATTACAAGCAGCATATATCTGGGGTCATAGAAACATTATCCAAATATGACTACCTCAAAATCCAGACATTTAGTCCCATGTAGATAAAAAACCAAGTACACAAATGTTTATCTTGAGATGTTTATTTTGGCTAAAGCGTTTGGCCTCACACAGGTAGACTCACCCTGTACATGAGGGTGTTTGGGAGACAGACTGGAGTGTTTCATGGTACCAGAACGTTCCGGAGATTTTGTCTGCTGCTCTCTCCTCCCTATCTGCCTCCTGATCTCCACCTCCCCTCACCTCGACTCAGCCCCTTCAGGGCAGGGTGAGTCATTTACCAGACCTGACTCCAAGGGTCTCTTCCCAGTAGGAGTCTCAAGCGTGGAGGACGGAAGGGTGAAGGCTGCAGCCTGAACTGGGGAGGAACAAAGGCGGGCGGGAAGCGGGAGGAGATGGGTCACTGCCTGTGGTTGGCAAGGGCAACTGCTGTTCCCGGGCTTTTATTCCGGGAACACGTCTTTGCTCTCTCCACCGGTGACCCATGTGCACCGTCATTCCCAACAGCAATAAAACAGGGCAGTAAAGTTGGAGAGAAAGGCTGACTCCACAGCTGTGGGGTAAGAGCTCCCTGGCAGG
This sequence comes from Carlito syrichta, assembly GCF_000164805.1. Taxonomy (NCBI): domain Eukaryota; kingdom Metazoa; phylum Chordata; class Mammalia; order Primates; family Tarsiidae; genus Carlito; species Carlito syrichta. The sequence goes on along the minus strand of NW_007251111.1, from coordinate 357,247 downwards.
AGAAGAAAGACAGAACGACACAGTGCTTTCATGGAGACAAAAGAAACAAAGAGACAGAGAAAAGGAGATTAAGGAGAAAGAAAATCCTCTGAGCCTTGACTAACTGCCCCTAAATGCCTCATGCTAAAACTTTCCGTTGTTTTCTTTCTTTTTTTTTTTTTGGTATCCTTCTTCCGATTTTATTTTATTTTGATCACATTTTGGTAGAGACAGTCTCACTACGTCACCCAGACTGGTCTCGAACTCCTGGCCTCGAGCAATCCTCCCGCCTCAGCCTGCCAAAGCACTGAGCCACCACACTCGGCCAGATGCCAGCTTTCGAATGGACCAGTTCCTATTTTAATTGCTCTTCCTGTTCAGGGTGAGGCAAAGGCGAGCCATGAGAGGGAAGGAGCGCCCGCAGAGCCTGATCATGCCGGGAGCTGGAATCACAGGAGCCAGAGGGGATCTTGGCTGCACCCTTGTTTGTCGAGTGAGTTCGGGAAACACCCACTGATCTGACCGCTCCTTCCTTCCCCGCAAGCCAGATCTTAACAAGATTCTTCTAGAGCCTGCGGTGATGACTTCGTGATCTCTTGGCCTGTCACGTCCCCTCTCCCACCCTAGCCCCAGATCCGCTTGGCCTTGGCGGTCTGAGTCCCCGAGCGTCATTTCACCGTCGGCAGCAGAGGGCGATGTGGCCCTGGAGAACAACCCGGTCGACGCCGGCCGTGTGCTCGGGTGGCTGATGACTTGCAGTTCCATCCACAGAAAGCCGAACTCTCCACAAAGGGACATTGTCACCCAGCATTTTCCTTTTCGTTCTTGAGAGCTCCACCGCCTCAGCTCGCCCCTTCCCCCTCCCTCCTTCATTCCTGCTGTCTCTGCGCTCCCAGCCTCTTGGAAGCAGCAGGAAACGCACAAGGTCCACCGTGGAGAAAAACAAATCCCAAGGCCCTGCCGGGGGGGAAACCACAAGAAAATAACCGAGGGGCATTAGCAGCTGCAGGAGTTGTAGGTAGCTGTGTGTGTGTGTGTGTGTGTGTGTGTGTGTGTGAGAGAGAGAGAGAGAGAGAGAGAGAGAAAGAGAGAGACAGAACTTTTCAAACTTCAGCACACATAAAATCACCTGGAGAGCTTGTTAAAACACAGCTTCCTTGGTCTCACCCAGGCATTCTAATTTAGTAAGCCTGGCGCGGGGCCCAAAAATTTGCATCCTTAAAACTCCCAAGGTAATTTAATGATGCCCACGGAGGACCACATTTTGAGTAGCCCTGCTGTGTACAGATGCAATGAATAGACCGCACAAATCTAGGTCAAGGGCTTGCCAGGATAAAACCCTGATAAGTTGACCTCCCCCAGAACAGTCAGGCGGGAGCCTCCCAATTTCAGAGCAGAAGATTTCATATGTCAGCCTGCTGCTGCTGTTCCCTTCCCTTGGAAAAGGAGCAGGGAATGTATCAACCGGAGCATTGTTTGAAGGGGGTGAGTCCAGATAATAGGCTGGCTCTCCATTGACTGTTTCTTTCATCCCAACTGGCAGGAGAATCCCAGAAAGCCCCTCCTTCACCCCCAGGCGCAGATAGATACATAACCAAGAATCCTTCCAACTCTGTTGTGTTCAACTGCTTGTGCCCAGAGGTCTCTGTCCTCTGTCCCTCTTCAGCACCCTGCAGGCCCCAGAACCTCAAGAGTCACAGAGGCTTTTGGAATGAGCTGGTCGTCCTCAAGACACCCAAAGGCACTTGGGGTGATTTAAAGAGAACCACTCCCCTCTGTTTAGGCACCAAAAGATAACAAGACAGAGAAAAATGTGGCTATGGTCTGAATGTGACTGTGCCCCCAGATGTATCTGTTGGAACTTAATCCCTATGTGTTGGTATTGAGGGTTGGGCTTTAGGGAGTGATTAGGTCATGAGGGGAAAACTCTCAAGAGTGGGATTAGCCAGGCATGGGGGCTCAAGCCTGTAATCCCAGCAGTTTGGGAGGCTGAAGTGAGGGGATTGCCTGAGCCCATGGGTTCGAGAACAGCCTGGGCAACTTGGCGAGACCTCATCTCTACAATAAATCAAAACGAGCAGGGCGTGGTGGCGAGCGCCTGTAGTTCCAGCTACTTGGAAGGCTGAGGCGGAAGGATCGCTGGAGCCCAGGGGGTCGACGCTGGGGTGGCCGTGAGTGTGCCACTGCACTCCAGCCTGGATGAAGTGAGACTGTAGTAAAAAAAAAACAAAGAGTGGAACTAGTGCCTTTATAAAAGAAGCTGGAGGGAGACTGTTTGCCCCCTTCCATCATGTGAGACATATAGAAAGGGTCATCTGTGAGGGACCAGCCCTCACCGAACACCAATCTGCTAGCAATTTGATTTTAGACTTTCCAATCTCCCTAACTGAGAGGAATACATTTCTGTAGTTTATAAATTACCAGTCTAAGGGCACAATGTTGTTATAGCAACCAGAACTGACTAAGACAAGCATCCGTGGACATTTCTCATCCTCTCTTCACACTCATTTATGACATATACCAAAATCAGTAGAATGCTCCTATTTTTTTTTCACTCTTAGATCCTCCAAATGACATGACATTCAAGTCAACAAACATCCTTTGAGCACCGTCTCTGTCCAGGCCCTGTGTTAGACAATGGAGATGCACAGTCTCCGATAAAACTAGTCCTAGACACTGTAGAGAAGAAAAAATAATTTTCTCTACCCTTTATATTTCTTAACTTAGACTACCTATAACAAGAGAGTAACAGGAAGAAAACAAACAAGTTTATTCACATATAATATTTCATATACATGAGAGACACACAGATGTGGCTCACATCTATGATTCCAGCACTTTGGGAGGCCATGGTGACAGGAATACCTGAGCCCTTGGGTTCGAGACCAACCGGGGCAACTTGGCGAGACCTCATCTCTACAATAAATAAGTAAATAAATAAATAAAATTAGCCGGGTGTGGTGGCGCATGCCTGTGGTTCCAGCTACCTAGAAGGCTGCAGCAGAAGGATCACCTGAACCCAGCAGGTTGAGGCTGTAGTAGCCATGAGCATGCCACTGCACTCTAGCCTGAGTGATGGAGTGAGACTCCAACTCAAAAAAAAAACAAGCAAACAGATTTTTAAAAAACACATATTTTGTATGTTATATGTATTACATACTGATTTCTTTTTTATTTTCTTTTCCTCTTTTTTTTTTTCAGTTGGAATCTCACTCTATCGCCCAGGCTGGAATGCAGTGGCACACTCATGGTCACCAAGAGCCTCAACCTGCTGGGCTCAGGCGATCCTTCCAAGTATCTGGAACCACAGGCATGCCACCACGCCTGGCTAATTTTTTGATTTATTATAGAAACGTGGTCTCACCAAGTTGCCCAGGCTGGGCTCAGGCAATCCTCTTGTCTCCACTTCCCAAAGTGCTGGGATTACAGGCTTGAGCCGCTGAGCCCCATGATTTTTATTTTTGACATTTTCTTTCAGTAGCTTTAAGGGTACAAATGGTTTTTGGTTACATGGATGCATTGTATAGTGGTGAAGAAGTCTAGGCTTTAAGTGTACCTGTCATCCCTACCTGTGCACGTTGTACCTGACAGGTGATTTTTCAGCCCTCCCCTTTTTCCCCTCCCCTTTCTGAATCTCCAGTGACCATTATACCATTCTCTATGCCTCTGCAGACACTTAGCTTAGCTCCCAGTTATAAGTGAGCAGATGCAGTATTTGGTTTTCTGTTTCTGCATTACTTCACTTAGGATAATGTCTAAGTTGCTGCAAAAGTCATTATTTTATTCCTTTTTATGGCTGAAAGTATTCCATGGTATATATATAACACACTTTTATCATCCACTGAGCAGTTGGTAGACATTTAGGTTGCTTCTACATCTTTGCAATTGTGAATTGTGCTGCAATAAACATGCAAGTGCAGGTGTCTTTTTTTTTTTTTAGTCAAGATCTCACTGTCACCCAGCCTAGATTGTAGTGGCGTGATTATGGCTCACTGCTGCCTCAACTTCCTGGGCTCAGGAGATCTTTCCATCTCAGCCTCTCAAGTAACTGGGACTACAGGTGTATGCCACTGTACTTGGCTATTTTTAAACTTTTTTTGTAGAGATGAGGTCTCCTCATGTTGCCCAGGCTGGTCTTGAATTCCTAGACTCAAGCAGTCCTTCCAAGGTGCTGGGATTATAGGCATAAACTATTATGACTGGCCCAAGTGCCTTTTTTTTTTCCTTTGATTAGATACCAAGTAGTAGGATTGCTGGATCAAATGGTAGTTTTAGTTCTTTAAGAAATCACCATACTGATTTCCACAGAGGTTGTACTAATTTGCATTCCCACAAACAGTGTATAAGCATTCCCTTTTCACAGTATGCATGCCAACATCTTTTTTTTTTTTTTTTTGAGTTGGAGTCTCACTCTGTCACCCAGGCTGGAGTGCAGTGGCACACTCACAGCCACCCCAGGCAACACCGCAGCCTTGACCTGCTGGGCTCAAGTGATCCTTCCGCCTCAGCCTTCCAAGTAGTTGGAACTACAGGTACATACCACCATGCCCTGCAGCTTTTAAAATTTACTGTAGAGATGAGATCTCACCAAGTTGGCCAGACTGGTCTCAAACCCATGGGCTCAGGCAATCCTCTCACCTCAGCCTCCTAAAGTGCTGGGATTATAGGCATGAGCCACCATGCCCGGCCTGTATATCTCCTTTTGAGCGACATCAAGTTGTCTTCTGTTAATTCCCCCAGTGTGGTGTCTATTAGCTCTTGAATTTCTCCAAAATCTATATCTCGAAATCTTCAGGCTGGGGGCAATGGCTCATGCCTATAATCCCAGTACTTTGGGAGGTGGAGGCGAGAGGATTGCCTGAGTCCAGGGGTTCCAGACCAGCTTGGGCAAGTTGACACGACCTTGTCTCTACAATAAATCAAAAAAAATTACCTGGGTGTGATGGCACATACCGGTAGTTCCAGCTACTTGGAAGGCAGAGGCGGAAGGATCACCTGAGCCCAGCCAGTTGAGGCTGCAGCGGCTGTGAGCATGCCACTGCACACCAGTCTGGGCAATAGTAAGACTTAGACTCAAAAAAAAAGAGAAAAAAGGAAACCCTTCACCTCCCACTTTTTTTCCCCCACACCTCCACAATCTCTTTCATGATTCACTCGACTGCCTCTGTTGTAAATCCTATGAAGTCACGCACATCTGGACACAGCTTTCTCCAGCAGGATATAGAACACTGTGCATAATGAGCCTTAAGGGTCCTTTTGACCCCCAATCAAGAGGTTGATTAGAGACACTGTGTTTGAGGGCAGGTAGACCACTTGGGCGCCTTCAGTGTTGAACTCATGATGCCCTGGGTGGCCAGGGACACTGCCCAATACTAAAAGAACCTTAAAAGGCAGTCCCTTACTGGCAAGGTACTTCATGACTTCAAGGACAAAGCATCCGTGGAAAAGGGTTTTGTTGGCCAGGCCTCTTGTACAACTGAAAGCCTGGCAGCTGGTGTTTATCTTTTTCCTTCAAGGCTTGGGGATTGGCATCTCAACAGATAAGGACAGTCCTGATCATAAACTGCCTGCATTTGCACAGCACAGTGGAGTTAGCCCGTCCCTTCCTGGCTTCAATCCTGGCATTTGCTTCTCTTGCTCACTGATGAATGTCCTTTGTGGCAAGGCACCCACACCACCACCCCTCTACCCCCCAGCAACAATAAGGCACTTTTGTCCCTATTAGAAACCAGTTCAGGTAGATATCATCAATGATTTTCTTAATGGTACCTGGAAAATCTTCTGCTGCCCTTTGGTTGGCAGAAGCTGCTTCTCCTGTTATCTTGACATTTTAAAAGCCAAACCTCTTTTTAAAGCTATCAAACCATCTTTTGCCGGCATTCAATTCTCTGGCTTTTTATTTCCTTCACCTTCCTTTTGCTTTAAATTGTCATCATAAGCCGGGCTCGGTGGCTCAGCCTGTAATCCCGTGCTTTGGGAGGCTGAGGTGAGTGGACTGCCTGAACCTACGGGTTTGTGACCTGCCTGGGCAACTTGGCGAGACCTCATCTCTATGATAAATCAAAAAAAAAAAAAAAATGAGCCAGGTGTGGTAGCACATGCCTGTAGTTCCAGCTACTCGAAGGCTGAGGCAGAAGGATCGCCGGAGCCCAGCAGGTCGAGGCTGCGGTGGCCGGGAGCGGCCACTGCACTCCAGTCTGGGCGACGGAGTGAGACTCCAACTCAAAAAAAAAAAAACAAAACTATGCCTTTCTTATAGCAACCTGCACCCACATAAAAGCTGCATGTTCAGTAAAAAATAAAAAGGTAGCCAGACGTGGTGGCTCCTGCCTGTAATCCCAGCACTTGGGAGGCAGAGGCGAGAGGACTACCTGAGCTCAGGGGTTCAAGATCAGCCTAGGCAACTTTGTGAGACCTCATGTCTACAGTAAATAAAAAATTAGCTAAGTATGGTGATGCATGCCTGTAGTTCTAGCTACTTGGAAGGCAGAGGTGGAAGGATAGATTGAGCCCAGGAGGCTGAGGCTGTGGTGGCCATGAACATGCCACTACACTCCAGCCTGGATGACAATGAGTCTCTGACTCAAAGAAAAAAAAGACTTGGCTGAGCACGATGGCTCAGCCTGTAATCCCAGCACTTTGGGAGGCCGAGGCAAGAGGATTATCTGAGCCTGAGCCTGGGCAACTTGGCAAGATCGCATGTCTACAATAAAAAAAAATTAGTTGGGTGTGCTAGTGCACGCTTGTAGTTCTAGTTACTTGGAAGGCTGAGGTGGAAGAATTGTGTGAGCGTGCCACTGCACTCCAGCCTGGGCGACAGAGTGAGACTCCAAAAAAGAAAAAAAGGCTCTAATTTTCCTTGAATCATATCAGAGTCTATAAGTATGCCTGTCTTTTTCTTTCTTTCTTTCTTTCTCTCTCTCTCTCTCTCTCTCTCTTTCTTTCGGGTAGAAGTCTTACTCTGTAGCCCAGGCTGGGAGTGCAGTGGCATGCTGCTCATGGCCACCGTAGCCTTGACCAGCTGGGCTCAGGCGATCCTTCTGCCTCAGCCTTCCAAGTTGGTGGAACTACAGGCACGCACCACCATGCTCGGCTAATTTTTTGATTTATTGTAGAGATGAGGTCTCACCAAGTTGCCAGGGCTGGTCTCGAACCTGTGGGCTCAGGCAATTCTATCACCTCAGCCTCCCAAAGCTCTAGAATTATAGGCGTGAGCCACCGTGCCTGGCCAAGTATGCCTTTTTATAACAACTGTGCACCCACATAAAAGCTGCATGCATAAAACCAGGTTTTTGCACCTGCTGACCAAGCTGCAGTGACAGCTTTACAAATTTCCTTTTCGTTTTCTTATGATGGTTCTTCTGCTGAATTCATTTCTCTTAAAATGGTGGCAACTGCAGCTGCAGAACACAAGCTACAGTACATAGCCAGCAATTCAACTTCTTTTTTTTTTTTTTTTTTGGGAGTCGGAGACTTATTCTGTTTGTTGCAGAGCAGTAGCATGCTGCTCACAGCCCCCACAATCTTGATCTGCTGGGTTTAGGGGAACCTTCCACCTAAGCCTTCCAAGTAGGTGGAACTACCAGCGTGCACCACCACACCCAGATAATTATTTTTTTGATTTATTGTGGAGATGAGGTCTCACCAAGTTGCCAAGGCTGGTCTTGAACCACTGGGCTCAGGTGGTCCTCTCGCCTCAGCCTCCCAAAGTGCTGTGATTACAGACTTGAGCCACTGCGACTGGCTTCACCTTCTTGTAACGTTGTAACTTTTCTGTGCTTCTTGGGAAGAATTACAGCATCACTAGTGTCACTCCACAAGGGTCCCACAGTGTTCCTCAAGGTTTACACTATTGCACTAAACAGAATGAAAAATACACAAGAATCAGGAGCGATTACTTTTTACTAAATTTCGCAGTTTACTGGACCAACTGCCCATGTCACATGGTGTTTTAAGTGAATACTCAAAACTCTGCAAATAGCAGAGTTAGCTATTTAACTACAGTGAGCTGGGCGCAGTGGCTCACGCCTGTAATCCAAGGTCTCTGGGAGGCCATGACAAAAGGATTGCCTGAGCCTGGGGGTTCGAGACCAACCTGGGCAACTTGATGAGACCTTATCTCTACAATACATTAAAAAAATTAACCAGGTGTGGTAGCACACACCTGTAGTTTCGGCTACTTGGGAGGCTGAGGTGGGAGGATCACCGGAGCCCACCAGGTCAAGGCTGCAGTGGCCAGGAGCATGCCATTGCACTCCAACCTGGGCAATGGAGTGAGACTCCAACTCAAAAGAAATTTAAAAAGAGTATAGTCAGCTGGGCTCGGTGGCTCAGCCTGTAATCCTGCACCTTTGGGAGGCTGAGGTGAGTGGATGGCCTGAGCCCGCGGATTCGAGACCCGCCTGGGCAACTTGGTGAGATCTCACCTCTACAATAAATCAAAACTTAGCCAGGCATGGTAGCGCGCGCCTGTAGTTCCAGCTACTTGGAAGGCTGAGCGGAAGGATCGCCGGAGCCCAGCAGGTTGACGCTGGGGTGGCCGGGATCGGCCACTGAACTCCAGTCGGGGTGACAGAGTGAGACTCAGACTCAAAAAAAAGAAAAAAAAAGAGTAACTTTTCCTCTTCAAATCTCATTTTAAAAAATAATTTCAGCTGGACACAGTGGCTCATGCCTATAATCCCAGCACTTTGGGAGGCCGAGATGAAAAGATTGCCTGAGCCCGCGGGTTCAAGACCAGCCTGGACAACTTGGCAAGAACTCATCTCTACAATAAATCAAAAAAATTAGCCAGGATGGTGGCACATGCCTGTAGTTCCAGCGACCTGGAAGGCTGAGGTGGAAGGATTGCCTGAGCCCAGCAGGTCGAGGCTGCGGTGGCCAGCAGCATACTACTGCCCGCCAGCCTAGGGGACAGAGTGAGACTCCAACTCAATCATAATAGTTTCGTAGTTTATTATATGAATATGCACAAAAAGCCAATAATTATATTTTATAACTCATTAAGTTTAGAATAAAAATGTTGGATGCCAGCCGGGCACAGTGGTTTATGCCTAGAATCCCAGCACTTTGTGAGGCTGAGGCGAGAGATTGTCTGAGCCCAGGGGTTTAAGACAAGTCTGGGTAACTTGATGAAACCTCATCTCTACAATAAATAAAAAAATTAGCTGAGCATGGTGGCGCGTGTCTATAGTTGCAGCAACTTGAAAGACTGAGGTGGAAGGATCGCCTGAGTCCCCAGCAGGTGGAGGCTGCAGTAGCCGTGAGCATGCTACTGCACTCCATCTTGGGTGACAGAGTGAGACTCCGACTCAAAGAAAAAAAAAGTTAGATACCAACTTTTTTGTTGTTGTTTTTTTTTGACAACTTCTCACTTTGTTGCCCAGGCTGGAGTGCAGTGACATGATCAGAGCTCACTAAAGCCTCAAACTTGGGCTCAAGCGATCCTTCCACCTCAGCCTCTGAGAGTAGCTGGGACTACAGGCACATGCCATCATACCCAGCTAATATATATATATATATATATATATTTGTAGAGACAGGGTCTAGTTATGTTGCCCAGGCTGGTCTTGAATTCCTGGGCTCAAGCAATCCTCTCGTCTCAGCCTCCTAAAGTGCTGGGATTACAGACGTGAGCCAACATACCAGTGTACAAGAGGGTACATGGTTTTTCAAAACTCTTTTTTAAAAAAGTGCAAAACATTGGAAAACCATAGCTTAGCCAGGCTTGGTGGCTCAGCCTGTAATCCCAGCACCTTGGAAGGCCGAGGCGAGTGGATTGCCTGAGCCTGTGAGTTTGAGACCAGCCTGGGCAACTTGGCGAGACCTCGTCTCTACAATAAATCAAAAATTAGCCGGGCGTGGTAGCCCATGCCTGTAGTTCCAGCTGAGAAGGCTGAGGCAGAAGGATCGCCGGAGCCCAGCAGGTTGACGCTGGGGTGGCCGTGAGCATGCCGTTACACTCCAGCCTTGGCAACAGAGTGAGACTCCAACTCAAAAAACCAAAAAAACCCCATAGCTTTAGGCTAACCTCATTTTCTGGAGAGGGAAACGGCCAAGACTTGCCTTTCCAACTTAGCATTATTCCATGACTCCTCCAGGGCAGGTCAAGAATGGTCTTCAGCTGCCTCTGCAATCACTTCCACCCCATTCCCAGCAACCAGTCCAGGTTACTCAACTTGGAGTCACACAGCCTAAGGTAGTTGCCTGACTCAGCCATGTACACAAATACCTGGGCACTCTTGGGCAAGACACTTACCATCTCTGTGCCTCAGTTTTCTAATTTATAAAATGGGAATAATGCTGAGTGCGGTGGCTCAAGCCTGTAATCCCAGCACTTTGGGAGGCGGAGGCAAGAGGATTGCTTGAGCCCAGGGGATTGAGACTAGCCTGGCAACTCATCTCTACAATAAATAAAAAAATTAGCCGGGCATGATGCCTGTAGTTCCAGCTACTTGGAAGGCTGAGGCTGTAGTATTTGTGAGTGTGGCACTGCACTCCAGCCTGGGCGACAGAGTGAGACTCCAACTCAGAATAAAATAAAATGGGAATAATGTTTCCTTTTTTTT
>NW_007251111.1:339441-346201 GCF_000164805.1 Carlito syrichta | reverse complement strand
GAACCCACAGGCTCAGGCAATCCACTCACCTCGGCCTCCCAAAGTGCTGGGATTACAGGCTGAGCCACCGAGTCCAGCTGGAATAATGTTCCATAAGTTAAAATATTCTTCTTTTTCTACCAATACCACTTTTTAAAAGTACCTCGCAATGGAAACTGTTATGTTTTTTGGGGTTTTTTTTTTAGTTGGAGTCTCACTCTGTCACCCAGTCTGGAGTGCAGTGGCATGCTCACAGCCACCACAGCCTCAATCTGCTGGACTCTGGTGATCCTTCCACCTCAGCCTTCCAAGTAGCTGGAATCAGGTGTGTGCCATCACACACAGTTAATTTTGTTTATTTATTGTAGAGAGGAGGTCTTGCCAAGGTGCCCAGGCTGGTCTCAAGCCCCTGGACTCAGGCAATCCTCTTGCCTCCCTCTACCAAAATACTGGAATTCCAGGCATGACCATCGTGCCCCGGTAGTTATTATTGCTTACTTGAGTATCCATTTAACATGAAAGGAAAAATGAGAACAGAGAGGTCAAGCCAGATGTCAAAGGTCATTTGATGGGTCAGTCACTCAAGACTGGAACCCTGGAATCCTGGCACTTAACCCACTTACCTTTAGATTTCTGGGCAGGGACTAAGAGCCTGTCCAAGAATCTGGAGGGATGACTCGTAACGCCTTTTCCTTCACAGACCTTGAAAACAATCCATCCTTCCAAGGATGTCCGCCAAGCACTTCCAGAAACATCCACGGCCAGAGTAGGGGGCCTAGGCTTAAACACTGAGGCCTCGGGCCTCCTTGTCCTAAGCCTGGGCTCCACCATAACAGAACAAAGTAGGTATCTGCTAACATCTATCTCTTCTCACTTGCTTATTCAACCCTAAAACTTCTTAGCTTTAAGAACTTGATAACTACAGGGAACTTCAGAGATCAGATTGTCTTGTTTTGAGGGCCAAACCCTTTCTATGAGTCATTCTTCAGCAGGATTTTATGTACGTATGTATGCATTTTTTTAAATTAATTTTTATTTTTTGAGTTGGAGTCTCACTGTCACCCAGGCACACTCACGGCCACTGCAGCCTTGACCTGCTGGGTTCAGGTGATCACGCCTCGGCCCTCCTTCCAAGTAGCTGGAACTACAGGCCCGCGCCACCACGCTCTGCTTACTTTTATTTATTTATTTATTTATTTATTATAAAGATGAGGTCTCACCAAGTTGCCCAGGCTGGTCTTGAACCTGTGGGCCCAGGCAATCCTTTCACCTCGGCCTCCCAAAGTGCTAGGATTATGGACATGAACCACCGCACCCGGCCAATTCTCAAACTTTTAAACCTCAAGGTCCCTTTGATTAAAACTAATAATATGGTTTTATACTTTCCTTTAATGTGAATTGAAACAATGTGTTGGGAGGAGAGTGTGTTTTCAGTTTACACGGGTCTGGCTCCCGGGAGGGGAGCTCCTGCAGAGACTCGTGGCTGCAGACATCATCTCCCCTCTGCTCCCCGTCTTTTGATCGGCCCCGCCCACTCCACAGACCTCACATTCCAGACACACACTCGGCTTCCAGGGTACGTGGTGTACGTGCTGCAGCCCACCAAGGAGGAACCCCAAGAGGTGTGAGCCAGACACCCAGGTGAACTAGGCTCAGCACCTGCACCCCTGCAAGGGCGCCCCAGGACGGGGTGGGGAGGGGCGGTGAAGGGGCTGGAATTGCAGAAAAACTATATATAACCAGCCGGGGGGATAAGGAGGCGGGGCCGGAGGGAACAGCTCCAAGAAATTCAAGATTCTTTCCAACTCAGAGAAGTCAGGGCGATCAACAGGACAGAGATTTCAGGCCAGGAAGGTGGGGGCAATTGTCTTCAGACAATGTCTATTTTTTACCTTTCTGGGGCTCTCTCGGTTCTTCCTGTTTTGTAGTTTGCTTCCTGTTTTGAACTGGTCTGATGTGACTGTCTTCAATTAATGCCGGCTCCCTCTTTTCTCTCTATTTTACATGGTTACATTGCAGTCCTGCCAAATTCGTGTAGATTAAGATGAGGGCAGCCTCCTTATCATCTAGTCAACAATGTCTTTTAATATTTTTGACCCTGACCTGCAGGAAGAAGTATATTTTATACCATGACTCTGACCCTACATACACAGAGTAGAACCAAAACCAATTTTCACGAGAAAGTTCTTACCTTACCACAAGTCCTGCACTCTGATTTCTATTTTATTTTATTTTATTTTTTGAGTTGGAGTCTCACTCTGTCACCCAGACTGGAGTGCAGTGGCACACTCCCGGCCACCGCAGCCTCAACCTGCTGGACTCCGGAGATCCTTCCACCTCAGCCTCCCAAGTAGCTGGAACTAGAGGCGCGCACCACCACGCCTGGCTAATTTTTTATTTATTGTAGAGACGGGATCTTGCCAGGTTGCCTGGATAGGTCTCGAACCCACGGGCTCAGGCAATCCACCCACCTCGGCCTCCCAAAGTGCTGGGATTACAGGTTGAGCCACCGAACCTGGCCTGATTTCTATTTTTAAATGCTTGTTGCAATCTACTAAACTGATGACACAACCTACTAATGAGCTGCAATTCACATTTTAAAACACAGACTCATTTTACAAATGAACATACTAAAACAAAGGAAATGCCCCTGAGTGGCCACTGGCGTCCAAAACAGAGCTTTAACTTTCAGCTTTTCCTTCATGGAGCTAAGGCTGGACTCGGAACTAAGGCTTTGGTTGGAACTGGAAGATTTAAAAAGTATGCTGTTCTGGCCTCTGCTTTTTGTGTGGACTCTGCCACTCTTGACGAATTGAAAACTCAACCTGCATTTGCTTTTTTTTTTTTTTTTAATGCACAGAAACCTCTAAGTGGTACTTCCTGCCCGGTAACTGAAGGGGAGCCTGGGTGAGGGGGTGAGGATAGGAGGGTAGTGGGGTTTAGAGTGAGGATAGGGGTTAGATGAAGAGATGGGATTTTCTTCCTTCCTTCCCTCCCCACTTCTTTTCTCCTATTCCATGAGCAAATTGGTATCAAATACCTTATTATATACCAGATCTTGTGCTAGTTTCTATAGCAAAAAAACATATACTTTGGCATGGCAAACAACTTGTAATCAGTGACAATGCTACCCAAGGGCAGTAAGAAGCAAGCTGTAAGCCTACACCTAACCCAGCTTGATGAGGAAAGAGGTAAGGCAAGGTGTCCCTGAAGAGAGATGGCTGAGCTGATGCCAACCAAGTGAAGAAGGAGGGATGGATGGATATCTCAGAGAGACACCGCCCCTGTGATGGGCTTGCTGTTGTATGAGGTTACTGCAAAGAGCTCCTGACCAATTTTAGGGGAATCTGCCAAATAATTACTGACTTTCGACTCCTGTCTCTGGAATATGCTTGAACTGGAGAAAGGTATCTGTCCACCCCCACCTGACCAAACCAGTTTTCCACCGGGGTAAAGAAAAGAGACAGACACGCATCTGCCTTATTCATTCTTTGAATTTTGAAATTAGCTATAATGGAGGTAAGTTGTCTTTTACTTTCTTTAAGGGTCTCAGGACCCGCAAGACCCTCCATCGCATATGTTAATGTTGTCATTCTTAGGGGAAGTTTTAAAAATGAACAAAAACAAAGACAAATGAACAAACCAAAAATGATAGCTTTGCTTCAGAGGCTTTTGCTAGGGAGATCGAAGAGATAGGACCATTTGTTTAAATAGGAACCCATGCTAAGCTCAGCGTTTAGCCTCAGGCAAGAAAACAAAACAGAGGCTTGGAAGCTAAAACTGGGCGTCTGAAATACCAATTCTTAACAACCCAGAAGATCTTGGAACGAGGATGCTAAAAATAGAAATAAACAAAAATTCTGTCTCAAGGTCTTACTTGAAATAAAGCCACTTCGTACATTCTTGGTGCTCTTTATTTATTTTTACAGTTTTTTTGAGTTGGAGTCTCACTCTGTGGCCCAGGCTGGAGGGCAGTGTCACGCTCCCAGCCACCGCAGCCTCGAGCTGCTGGGCTCAGGCAATCCCTCCGCTATAGCCTTCCAAGTGGTGGAACTACAGGCAAGTGCCACCTCGCCCAGCTAATTTTTTGATTTATTGTAGACACGAGGTCTCCCCAAGTTGCCTGGACTGGTCTCGAACCCCTGGGCTTAGACAATCTTCTCGCCTCCACCTCCTGAAGTGCTGGCTTTATGTTGAAAACAATTATTGCCCAGTCTAAAACCGATGCAGGTGATGTTATCAAAGTAAAGTGAAAAATTCGTATCATGTGGTGACTTTCTCACCATTCTGTCTTCCCTAAGGATCAGTAAGGTAATGGTCTTTATTTGGTTGACAATTTGCTTCAACTGAAAGTATCTGATGTCTTTCTAGTTTATTTTGTCTATACTTGAATTTCATAAGTGTGGATTGTGCAAATTGTGTAATTCTGAGGCCTCTTGAAACAATTCAAAATGGTGTCTCCCTAGATCTCTCTCTCTTTTTTTTTGGAGTCAGAGTCTCACTCTGTCCCCCAGGTTGAAATGCAGTGGCACGCTCACAGCCACCGCAACCTCGACCTGCTGGACTCAGGCAATCCTTCCGCCTCAGCCTTCCTAGTAGCTGGAACTATAGAAACACGCCACCACATCCAGCTAATTTTTTAAATTTATTGTAGAGAGAAGGTGTCATCAAGTTGCCCAGGCTGGTCTGGAACCCTTGGGCTCAGGCAATCCTTTCACCTCGGCCTCCCAAAGTGCTGGGATTAAATGCATGAACCACTACACCCAGCCAGGAATGTTTTTTAAATATCCAAGTTATATTTCTTGAATTGTTATATATGAGATAGGATAATATGTAAAAACAAAAACATTCCTGGCACTAGTAGGCAAATATCAGACACTCCGGCATTCTAACAGAAAAGGTCAAAACGGGGATTTCTAACTCGAGTCCTGTACCCTCAGTGCCACTATCCCGGCGGCTCCATGGAGGGGTTAATGAAGGTATAAGAGCTGTTCTCTCCATTTCAAACAAGCCTAATAGATATTATTGATTCTTTTTAGGCTACCCAAATTTCTTTGCTTTTTTCCAGTCTCATCAACTCAGTATGGTAGGCCTGGTCCTCTTAATGAAAAAATAATTAATTAATGAACACATGATATTTGGCAGGCTAAAATATTTTGAAGCCTTCAGAGCTACTTAGTAGTGAAAAGTTTAGGAATCTGCAATTTAATGTCTGGAAACAAAGTTTTATTTATTTAATTTTGTTTGAGGTGAGGTCTCACTGTGTTGCCCAGGCTGGTCTGGAACTCCTGGGCTCAAGCAGTCTTCCTGCCTTGGCCTCCCAAAGTGCTGGGATTATAGGCATGAGTCAGGGTACCCACCTTATCTCTGGGAACAAAGTCTTAAAGCAAAGAAATACACCCCTTCAACAAACATTCAGGCAACAGTGCTAATGTGTTTCAGGAGAAAGATATGGATTGAAGACACACTGGCTTTGATACCTAGGTCCCTACTATAGAGCCAATAGTCTATAGTGGGTGAAATAAAGAACTTTTCCCTGGCACGGTGGCTCAAAGCTGTAATCCCAGCACTTTGGGAGGTCAAGGTGAGAGGATTGCCTGAGCTCAGGAGTTCAGAGACTAGCCTGGTCAACTTGGTGATACCTCATCTCAACAATAAACCAAAAACTAAGCCAGGCATGGTAGCGCATGCCTGTAGTTCTGGCTACTTGGAAGACTGAGGTGGAAGGATCGCCTGAGCCCAGCAGGTCGAGGCTATGGTGGTGTGATTGTGCCACTGCACTCTAGCCTGGGTGACGGACTGAGACTCCGACTCAAAAAAAAAGAAAGAAAGAAAGAAAGAAAAAGAAATAATGGACTTTTGACAGCAGAGAGACACATATCAAATCCTGACTCTATCACTTCTTATGAACTATTGATCAAATTATTGAAGTTCTTTATGCATCTGTTTTCTCATCTGTGAAATAACAGAATCCATCTCCTAGGGTTGCCAGCTAGATGCACTGTGATAATGATTTGAAACACAAGATGCTTGGCATACAATAATTGCTCAACAAATGTCATAAGCCATTATTTTAAAGGACCATAACATAAATGTGTCTTTCATTATGACACAGGTACATTTCTCACTCCCCACCAGCCTACCAATTAAACCCTTTGGTTTCACTCTCTGAACGAGTTGGTTGTTTTAGATGTTGTTGAAAATGTCTGCCTGACACAAATGTAGAGGAAAGTATAGTCTGGGCCCAGTTTTGTTTTGTTTTGTGTTTTTTTTTGAAGTTGCAGTCTCACTCCTTCGCCCAGGCTGGAGTGCAGTGGCACACTCACGCCCACCCCAGCGTCGACCTGCTGGGCTCCAGCGATCCTTCCACCTCAGCCTTCCAAGTAGCTGGAGCCACAGCTGTGTGCCACTACAACCGGCTAATTTCTGGATTTATTGTAGAGATAAGGTCTCGCCAAGTTGCCCAGGCTGGTCTCAAACCCGTGGACTCAGGCAATCCATTCCCCTCGGCCTCCCAAAGTGCTGGAATGACAGGCTGAAATTCTCCCCGGAGAAGCATCTGATGCAGAAATTCATTATGGGTGATTGAGTGGTGAGGAAGACTTTGTGAAGCTCTGCCATCAACCCCGCTGACGCCCCTAGGTCTTTTATTCCTCCCAGCTGTCCCCACCACCACCACCGATGCCATATTAATTGCCCTAACACTCTACTTCAGGGGTCTTCCAACTTTTAAAACAGGGGGCCAGTTCACTGTCCCTCAGACCGTTGGAGGGGCGGACTA
>NW_007251111.1:336033-339053 GCF_000164805.1 Carlito syrichta | reverse complement strand
CCCGGGGGCCGTAGTTTGAGGACCCCTGCTCTACTTTAATCATATCACTCCTCAGCTAAAACATCAGACGCTCCTTTATCTGTGGAACTAAGGGGGGGGGTCTCCCCCATTGTTGCCAACTTGTCGCCCATTGTTCCCTAACATGTGCCCGATGGCTGGAGACATTGTTGCCTGAGTACATCCTGAACTTCGGCTTTTCTACACCTCTCTTCTATCTAGAATGTTCTCGTGTCACTGCCCATCCAAATGCCTCTCCCACTTTGAAGCTTTCCCTCAAAGGGGCCTAATTCCCTCAGCATTCCCTATATGACGCTGGCTCCTGGACTCTTATCATTTGCTGCCTGAGGGTTATGACTTTTGCAAATTTGTCTTTATCAAATTATAAACTCCTTAAGGCCAGGTGCAATGTCTTCCTCTGGATGGTACCCTCAGCCAGCACTTAAAATATACTCAAGGAGTGGTTGAGTACAATTGAATTAGAGCTGAATTAACCCTCTCCCCCCAGGCCTCAGCGTCTTTATTCTCCTCACAGTATCCCTCCAGGTAAAACAGAACCACTGTTCCTATTTTAGTGACAAGCACAACACTGAGGCCTGAAAAATCAAATCAGTTGGTCCAGAGCCATTGGGGGATGGGGTTGCCACAGAGGCCTATTTGGGAACTTCCAGACCAAAGGAAATACAACGGTGACTCTCCTTGTCATTCTCCTGTCTGTTCAGTCTCTTTCATCGGGAAGGCTACGGTGACAGCCCGGAATGAATTACGCGCTGAGTGGCAACCGCAGGGCTCTGGGCCCAGGTTAAAGTGATACATCTCTTTAACTCTCTCCTCAGATAATTTTAAAAACAAAACAAAGAGACAAAGGACACGTAGCCCCAAGAGAAACTTACTCCCAAGTCCAGTCACACACAACTTTAAAATTCAATGTTTTTCTTATCGGAGAGCTTGTCTTTGCCGCTTTTCATCACAGAAATTGCTTTGCTTGAAAAGTGGGGTAAATATAGCAGCAGTATCTCTGACATAACGTCCTCTGACCTGGCCTGGACATGTCCTTGACATTGTTCTTTGGAAAAGAAAGAGAAGGAGAGAAAATGTATCCTTGCTACTGTGTGCAAGAGAAACTCCTATTCCCAGCCATCTTCAGGGCACGGGGAGACAGATGGGTATAAAGGATAAAAATGAGACAAGAGATGCAAGAAGTTTGTCAGGTCTCCGATCTTGGCTGTGCCTGGCAGGTAGACCAGAGCCAGAGCCTGCCAATCAGCAGTATTTACCGAGGGAAAGACAGCCAGATGCCCTGCCCGGAAACCACAAGCCACGCGCAGTTCAACTTCTAGTTCTGCCCGTTACATCCTGAAAAGCGTCCTGCCTCAAGTGCTTTGTAGGTTACTAAATCCCACATTCTCCTCAATCATTCCACAGGCTTTCATCTTAAGACAGCAACGCATCAGGCACAGTGGTTCAAACCTATAATCCCAGCATTTTGGGAGGTCGAGGCAAGAGGATTGCCTGAGTCCAGGGATCTTGCAACTTGGCCAGATCTCGCCTCTACAATAAATTAAAAAAACTAGCCTGGCATGGTGGCACGTGCCTATAGTTCCAGCTACTTGGAAGGCTGAGGTGGAAGGCTCGCCCAAGTCTAGCATGTCGAGGCTGCGGTGGCCTTGAGCATGCCTCTACACTCCAGCCTGGGTGACAAAGTGAGACTCAAACTCAAAAAAAAAAAAAGAACAACTCGAGGACAGCAATCACCAAAAGGGCCTGGAATATATTTCATAATGGTAATTGTGGTTATCTCTGGTGAGGGCATAGGAGAAGGGCAGAGTGAAAAATGACCCCAAAGTCTTTGTTTTATGTTGATTTTTTTACAATGGCAATGATTAATGAATTACAGGTACCATTTTGTTTGTTTGTTTTGAGTTGGAGTCTCACTCTGCAGTCCAGGCTGGAGTGCAATGGCACCCTCATGGCCACCGCAGCCTTGACCTGCTGGGCTCGGGTCATCCTTCGGCCTCAACCTTCCAAGTGACTGAAACTACAGGTGTGTGCCACTACTCCCGGCTAATTTTTTGATTTATTGTAGAGATGAGGTCTTCCCAGGTTACTCTCCAACCTGTGAGGTCAAACAATTCTCTTACCTTGGCTTCCCAAAGTGCTGGGATTATAGGCGTGAACCACCTAATAATGGCATTGCCATTTTATTTTTTTTCAAGCAGAGAAGAAAGGAAAAATAAGGTATTCAGAAGCTGGGCTCAGCGGCTCAGCTTGTAATCCCACGCCTTTGGGAGGCTGAGGTGAGTGGATTGCCTGAGCCCACGGGTTCGAGACCCGCCTGGGCAGCGAGACCTCATCTCTACAATAAATCAAAAAATCAGCCGGGCGTGGTAGCGTGCGCCTGTAATTCCGGCTACTCGGAAGGCTGAGGCGGAAGGATCGCCGGAGCCCAGCAGGTCGAGGCTGCGGTGGCCAGGAGTGGCCGCTGCACTCCAGTCTGGGCGACAGAGTGAGACTCCAACTCAAAAAATAATAATAATAATAATAAGGTATTGAGAAACGGTTTGCTGGCGTTTTTTTGTTTGTTTTTTGGTTTTTTTTGAGTTGGGGTCTCTCTGTCACCCAGGCTAGAATGTAGTGGCACAATCACGGCTCATGACAACCATGATCTCCTGAGTTCAGGCGATCTTTCTACCTCAGCCTCCCGAGTTAGCTGAGATTACCTGCTAATTTAAAAATTTTTTTTAGAGACAAGATCTTGCTCTGTTGCTCAGCCCGATCTCGATCTCCTAGACTCAAGCAATCCTCCTGCCTTGGCCTCCCAAAGTGCTGGGATTACAGGCTTGAGCCACCACACCCAGCCTCACCTGTGATATAGACCTGAGACTTGATTTAGACATATTATATACTCTCTATTGCTACTAAGTAAAATATCTGTTTATTAGGTTAACTGTGGCTGGGCTCGGTGGCTCGGCCTGTAATCCCATGCTTTGGGAGGCCGAGGTGAGCGGATTGCCTGAGCCCAC
>NW_007251111.1:330535-335788 GCF_000164805.1 Carlito syrichta | reverse complement strand
TCGGTGACAGAGTGAGACTCTGACTCAAAAAAAAAAAAAAAAAAAAAAATAGGTTAACTGCGATTATCTCATTTCCAGTGTCTGGTACAGTATCTTAGCCCTTTTAAAAATTTTGTACGTCTAATGTAAAAATCCTCAAACGATGCACTATTACTTTCTTATTTTTTCTTTATTTTTCGTTTTATTTTAAAAGTCGTGGGGTAAGTCAGAATTGCGTACATAAGTGGTTTAGGTACAGGTGACGTTTTGAACCTCACTTTGCCTGGACTAGGATCAGGCACCCTTATTGATGTTACGTGCCCTGTCCCACACCTCGTAGCGTCCTGTTACTATACTTGGTTTCTTGATAGGATAAAAATAAGAAAACCTTGGGAGGGTAGCCATGGTACTAGCGCCCACCCCCTCTTGAGGATCACTAGTCAATTTAACTGAGCAGCACTCGCTAGGAGTTTATGCCTACACCGTTGTGTATGCACTCTAGTAGAATGCCTGACTTACTCTGGTTGCCCTATAAAACCTAGTACCCGTCTCCCCCTTGTCCA
Organism: Carlito syrichta; assembly: GCF_000164805.1. Classification (NCBI taxonomy): domain Eukaryota; kingdom Metazoa; phylum Chordata; class Mammalia; order Primates; family Tarsiidae; genus Carlito; species Carlito syrichta. Next base: position 335,246 of record NW_007251111.1, on the reverse strand, counting down.
TGGAAGAAGATTGGGTGGACACCAAAGAATTTCAATTTGCCGCCATCTGGCCTAGGAAAGTTAGCCCTAGGAAGTATGTGAGATATAATCTCTCCAACTCTCCTCATCTTAAGATCGAGAAACTGAGGCCCAGGGAGCATTGTTTATTTAATAAAGGGTACAAATCTGCTGAGTGTCAAGTGTCTTAAATGAATGCTTCTCAACTTTCACCTAGACCACTAGCTCAGTTCTAAACTAATGAACAGGCTAATGACTGACTTTTAGATTAACTGTCTTCTCTTCCCCTCTCCTAGTGTAGTCAGTTAAGAACTTTCTTTTTAAGCCGGGTGCTGTGGCTCACGCCTGTAATCCCAGCACTTTGGGAGGCAGAGGTGAGAGGATTGCCTGAGCATGTAGTGGCACATGCCTGTCGTTCCAGCTACTTGGAAGGCTGAGGCAGGATTCCCTGAGCCCAGCAGGTAGAGGAAGTGGTGGCCATGAGCATGTTACTATACTCCAGCCTGGGCGACAGAGTGAGACTCCAACTCCAAAAAAAAGGCCGGTTGTGGTGGCTCACGCCTACAATCCCAGCACTTTGGGAGGCCGAGGTGAGAGGATTGCCTGAGCCCACAGGTTCAAAACCAGCCTGGACAACTTGGTGAGATCTCATGTCCCTAATAAATCAAAAAATTAGCCGAGTGTGGTGGCACGTGCCTGTAGTTCCAGCTACTTGGAAGGCTGAGACGGAAGGATCGCCTGAGCCCATTAGGTCGAGGCTGTGGTGGTCATAAGCGTGCTTCTGCACTCCAGTCTGGGTGACAGAGTGAGACTCCAACTCAAAAAAAAAACAAAAAAACTTTCCTTTGATAGCAGTAGGAGTAAAACTTTAGAGGAGAAGAAAATGCAAAAAAAGTTTTAAACTAATCCAAGTGCTGGGCTGAAGTCATTCCGACCTCTCTCAGAGCAGAGTATGTGAACAGCAAGAGCAGTTCATTACTATTATTGTTGTTGTTATTCTTTTTTTTTTTTTTTTGAGTTGGAGTCTCACTCTGTCACCCAGACTGGAGTGCAGCGGCCACCCTCGGCCACCGCAGCCTCGACCTGCTGGGCTCGGGCTATCCTTCCGCCTCAGCCTTCCGAGTAGCCAGAACTACAGGCGCGCGCTACCACGCCCGGCTGATTTTTAACTTACTGTAGAGATGAGGTCTCGCCAAGTTGCCCAGGCGGGTCTCGAACCCGCGGACTCAGGCAATCCACTCACCTCAGCCTCCCGAGGCGCCGGATGACAGGCTGAGCCACCGAGCCCGACTGTTGTTATTCTTATTAGCATCAACATCCTTGTGAATTCTGGCTTCCGTGTGTGAGTGGGTCTTCAACCGTGTTTCAAAGGCCTGAGCAGCTTCTCCCTTCCTGTGGGAGTGAGCCAGCCCCCAGATGTCTCTGAAGAGCAAGACCCATCCCTGGTGCCCCAGGTGGCTCTGTGACGTCGAGCTTCTCGGCACAAAGACAGTAGTAGGGAGGCCTCGCCGGAGGAAAGCCTCAGCCTTTAGCCCTCACCGTGCCTCCTGGGGAGCGCTCCAGGAAAAGCTTGCCTAATTCCCACCTAGAAAAACAGAGCTCTTCTCTGGAATCCAAGCACAATTTAGAGGTCAGAGAAATTCACAGCCTGAGGCCCCTTTGTCCGCCTGGTGCCAAAACAACCACGCATTCTGCTTTCTGCGTTAGGAGATCTGCTTAACAGGCCGCTCACCGGTTCCATTTGACCAAGTAAAAGCAAACAAAACCAACCGAGAAAGAAAGAGGTGAAGGGGTCCACTGAGTGGCAAGTGTCTTTAATGTCTTTAAAGTGTCTTTAAAGTGTCTTAGGGGTCCACTGAGTGGCAAGTGTCTTTAATGAACTCATTTCTCTCCTTCACAGCCTCTCTGGAGGGAAGTATTCTCTCCATTTTCTAGAAACTGAAGCTGGCAGGCCAAGCGGTGTGCGTTGAAACACATCCTTTGACCTCTGATCCAGTGAACGCACCTTCCAGGGCCCGCATGAGGAAACTCAATCCCAGGGCGGTCACATGCCCTGCAGATGGCCACGAAGCTAATAAATAGCAGGGCTGGAATCTCACTGTCATTTTTATCTCAAGCTTGAGGTGGATCATCTCTGTTTTAACAAGATGTTTTGTTGGCTGGTGGGAAACGGAGAGTGTGGAAGAAAATGAAATGTCACGCCTAAATTGACCTGTTTAGATGAGATTAGATAGCTTGAGTGTGGGGGGGCGGTGGCTTGCAGGGAGAAGTCCCTGTCAAAAATCACAAATCAAAGGAACAAGTTGAGTATGAAAAGAAGGAAAACCAGGAGGCTGTGCTGACCCGAGAACTAAATCTTCAATTTCACTTCTTGGCCTTAATCAAGTTCCTAAAGAACAAATGAAAATTCAAAAGTTACAAAAATATGATGTGAGAAGTCATTTTCCCTCCCTCCCTGAGCCCCCAGCCAACCCGAACACCATAGAACATCCAGAAATCTTGACTCAGCTTAAATCAAGAGGGTTAGAGGCTTTAGAAGATGCCGTTCCCAGGCCGGCGCTGTGGCTCAAGCCTGTAATCCCAGCACTTTGGGAGACGGAAGCGAGAGGATTGCCTGACTCCAGGGGTTCGAGACCAGCCTGGGCAACTTGGTGAGACCAAAAAAAAAAAAAAATTGGCTGGGCATGGTGGCACGTGCCTATAGCTCCAGCTACTTGGAAGGATCACCTGAGCCCAGCAGGTCAAGACAGCGGTGGCTGTGAGCGTGCACTGCACTCCAGCCTGGGTGACAGCAGAGTGAGACTCCAACTCAAATTTAAAAAAAAAGAAGATGCTGCCTTGCATGCTGTGAGTTGAGAGGCACGGAAAGATCTAATGCTTTGTTTAAAATAGCTCTTCTACCTAACAGGAAACCCCCTCGGTAAGGGGTAAACCTTATCAGTAAACAAAGAGGGGGCCTTAACTGTTAGAACCACACGGAAAAACACAATTGTTTTACCTAAGGCATCTTCTGTTTTTACTCATCCTTTCTGTTTTCTCTGCTGTCTTTCTCAAAGCATACACACATTTAGGGAAGCCCCGAGGGACCCTCACTAAGGCTAAGCTGATCTCAGGATTTAAAAACTGATAGCCCCCTTCCGCCTCAAAGCCGCACATTTTCCAGAAGAGCCGGTTTGACAAAAACTAGATTTTGCTTATGGGTGAAGAGTGAGGAATTTACCATCCCTTCTTCCCTTTCCCTGCACCCTGTCATTGACCCCTCAGGACCATAATTTAGGAGGGTCCTTTCCCTCTGCTCTGTTTTTACAAAGTAAAATAACAGCAGGTGAGGAAGCTCCCTCAGGATGCTCCCAACTGTGAACAGGTTTCCTCTAGCTTTCCAGCTTAAATAGCTGCGAGGCAGAGCTCATATCTGCTTTGTCTCTTTGCAACCCTGAACAAAACCTTTGCCCACCTCTGCTGCTCTTTAAAGATTCTGTCCTGTTTCTACCCTTTCTTGGGAACTCTAGCAAATTATCTGCACAATTATCGTCACGCTTAACTTTGGATAATTTGGTTTTAGTCGCTATTGAAAATGTAATGAAGGACCATTGTCTACTCTTGAATAGCCAGATTAAAATACTTCTTCAAGTCTGGAGTAGTGGCTCACGCCTGTAAACCCAGCACTTTGGGAGGCTGAGGCTGGAGGAATGCCTGAGTCCAGGGGTTCAAGACCCAGCTTGGGCAACTTGGTGAGACCTCCTCTCTACAATAAATAAAAAAGTTAGCTGGGTGTGGTGGCGCTCACCTGTATTTCCAACTACTTGGAAGACTGAGGCGGAAGGAGCGCCTGAGCCCAGCAGGTCAAGGCTGCAGTGGTCACAGCAAATCGAGCCTGGGCCACAGAGTGAGACTCTGACTCAAAAAATAAAAATAAAAAAATAAAACAAATAAAGTGCTCCTTCAGTCTTTACCAAGAGTTCCCTATTGTGTTTAGTACTGTAATCCACTTCCTAAGGTATGATTTTAATTTTTTCAGTTGGAGCCTCAATCTGATGCCCAGGCTGGAATGCAGTGGCATGCTCCGGGCCACCACGGCCTCGACCTGCTGGGCTCAGGTGATCCCTCTGCCTCAGCCTTCCAAGTAGCTGGAACTACTGGCGTGTGCCACCATGCCCGGCTAATTATTTTTTTGACTCATTGTAGAGACGAGGTCTCATCAAGTTGCCCAGGCTTATCTCAAACCCTGGGCTCAGGCATTCCTCTCACCTCAGCCTCCCAAAGTTCTGGGATTACAGGTGTGAGCCACCATGGCCAACTTTTTCTTTTTCTTTTTATGTATTTATCTCACTATGTTGTCCAGGTTGATCTTGAACTCCTGAGCTTAAGCAATCCTCCCACCTCAGCCCCCAAAGTGCTGGGATTATAGGTGTGAGCCACTGCATCTTGCTTTTTTTTTTTAATTAAAAAGAATTACAAGAACCAGGCTCGGTGGCTCAGCCTGTAATCCCGCGCCTTTGGGAGGCTGATGTGAGTGGATTGCCTGAGCCCGCGGGTTCGAGACCCACCTGGGCAGCGAGACCTCATCTCTACAATAAATCAAAAAATCAGCCGGGCATGGTAGCGCGTGCCTGTAATTCCAACGACTTGGAAGGTTGAGGTGGAAGGATCGCCGGAGCCCAGCAGGTCGAGGCTGCGGTGGCCGGGAGTGGCCGCTGCACTCCAGTCTGGGCGG
>NW_007251111.1:324427-330258 GCF_000164805.1 Carlito syrichta | reverse complement strand
TCCACCTCAGCCTTCCAAGTAGCTGGAACTACAGGCATGTGCCACCACACCCAGCTCATTTTTTATTTATTGTAGAGACGAGGTCTTGCCAAGTTGTCCAGGCTGGCCTCGAACCCCTGAACTCAGGCAATCTCTCACCTCCACTTCCCAAAGATCTGAGATTACAGGCATGAACTACCATACCTGGCCTACTTTTCTATTTATACTTTTCTAGATTGATTGGTTTATTATGTGAATTTACTGTATTTACAGTAATACTTAAAATACTAACATTTAAAGCAAAAGTTGTGTTTGTGCATAATTCCTTTTTTTTAATGAATAAAGTTCTTAGTTATACGTCTACACAGGTAGCACGGGAGTTCATTCATTATGAAACTAATACTCAAAAGAAGTTTACTACATTTGAAAAGTATTTGAGACTGGGAACAGTGGCTCAAGTCACTTTGGGAGGCCGAGGTGAGGGAATTGCCTGAGCCACGGGTTCGAGAACAGCCCGGGCAACTTGACAAGACGGGCGACAGAGTGAGACTCCAACTCAAAAAAAAAAAAAAAGAAAAGAAAAGTATTTGAAAGGTAGATTTTTATTTCACTGCACACAGATTCTCAAGATTGTATAGTTTTTGAGAAATAATAGCCAAGCATAAATTAGACATTACTTGCTCATAGTTCAAATCATAATTTCAAATGAGGAGGCTGGGCGTGGTGGCTCATGCCCGTAATCCCACCCCTTTGGAAGGCAGAGGTGAGAGGATTCTTTGAGTTCAGGAGTTGAGACCATCCTAGGGAACATAGTGAGATGTTATCTCTACAAAAAACAAAAAAATTAGCTGGGAGTTGCGGTGCATGTCTGTAGTTCCAGCTACTCAGGAGACTGAGGTGGAAGGATCACCCAAGTCCAGGAGACTGAGGCTGTAATGAGCCATGATTGGGCCACTGCACTCCAGCCAGGATGATGAAGTGAGACCCCCAACTCAAAAAAATTATTTTAATTTAATTCAAAAATTAATTTTAATTTAATTCAAAAATTAATTTTAAATGAAAAGTTATATAAAATTCTGTCATGATTTTATGGTAAAATTTGATTTGGGGTGTGATTATATTTTAATATGTATATATGATACTACAAAGTGTATCCAAAGGTAACAACGCAAAAAGGTTCTAAAGATAAACCTAGCCTGGCGCGGTGGCTCACGCCTGTAATCCCAGCACTTCGGGAGGCTGAGGCTAGAGGATTGCCTGAGCCCAGGGGTTCGAGACCAGCCTGGCCAATTTGGCAAGACCTTGTCTCTACAATAAATTTTAAAAATTAGCCAGGTGTGGCTGCGCATGCCTGTGGTTCCAGGTATTTGGAAGGCTGAGGTAGAAGGATCGCCGGAGCTCAGCAGGTCAAGGTTGTGGTGGCCGTGGTCATGCCACTTCACTCCAGCCTGGGCAACAGAGTAAGACTCTGACTCAAAAAAAAAGATAAACCTGATCCACGGGACTCCAAACTACATAAAAAAATAAATTTGCATCAAATTCTGTCTGTGAAATTTGGAAAAAGACCATTTGATGTGAATATGGATTGACAAACTCCTGGCGAGAGGAAATTGCTGAAAGGGACTTTCAGATGAGGCCAAGTTCATGCTTTACATTTCCTTGCCTCAGGTCTTCTGCCCTCAGGGCTGCTCTCTCTTTGCATTGACCTTGGAAACCATGGCATCCTTCAAGAAGGGCAGGAGACCCTGGCTTTCTAGAAGGGAGACTCTTCTGGGTGAAAGAGTGAAGCACAGACTCAAAAGAAAAGAAAAGAAAAGAAAAGAAATGGCCAGTGTGATTGCAAAACACAAATGGAAATATTATTAAAATTGTTGACAGTGGGAAAAGGGTCAGAAGGTGAAATGTCTCGATTTCCAAGTATGAAAAAGGACTTCTTTCAAAGACAGAGACTGACCAGATCTGCTTAGCTTAAGGTAGTTGCCTCTGTAGGGAGCAGAGTGGAGAACAGAGTGGGAGTATCATTTTTTTGTAATAAATATGTGATACTACTTCAAAATTACATTCATATAATATTTATTTTTTTATTTATTTTGAGTTGGAGTCTCCCTCTGTCGCCCAGACTGGAGTGCAGTGGCCGCTCCCGGCCCCCGCAGCCTCGACCTGCTGGGCTCCGGCCATCCTTCCGCCTCCGCCTTCCAAGTAGGTGGAACTACAGGCACGCGCTACCACGCCCGGCTGATTTTTTGATTTATTGTAGAGATGAGGTCTCGCCAAGTTGCCCAGGCGGGTCTCGAACCCGTGGGCTCAGGCAATCCACTCACCTCAGCCTCCCAAAGCGCGGGATGACAGACTGAGCCACCGAGCCCGGCTCATATAATATTTAAACACTATCAAAAAATGCTCTTCATGTGGAAAAATGAAATTCTGAAACCTAGCTTGAAAATCTTCAATGATCCCTGGATGACTCTGGCATGGATTATTATTGTTTCATATAAATATCAACAAAAACCTGGACTGTGTTTATAAAAATGGTGCATTTATTTATTTATTTTTTTTTTTTTTGAGTTGGAGTCTCACTAAGTCGCCCAGACTGGAGTGCAGCGGCCGCTCCCGGCCACCGCAGCCTCGACCCGCTGGGCTCCGGCGATCCTTCCGCCTCAGCCTTCCGAGTAGTAGCTGGAACTACAGGCGTGCGCTACCATGCCCGGCTAATTTTTGATTTGTTGTAGAGATGAAGTCTCATCAAGTTGCCCAGGCGGGTCTCGAACCCGCGGGCTCAGGCAATCCACTCACCTCGGCCTCCCAAAGTGCTGGGATTACAGGCTAAGCCGCCATTTATTCTTACCTGTTTAAACTTCAGTCACCTTCAAAGTACTCAAAGTACTCTCCGTTTGATGCAATACACTTATCGAGATACTTTTTTCACTGCTCAAGACGGTTTCTGAACTCTTCAATTTTGATGCTTTTTAGTGCTTCTGACTTTTTTGTTCCACCTTTTCCACATCAGCAAAATGCTTCTCTTGAAGACTTTTTGCATCCGGAGAAACAACAAAAATGTCGCTTGGGCGAGAGCTGGTGCAGAGGGAGAGTGGGGCACGTGGGGAAGGCGGGTCAGGCTGTTTTCGTCAAAAACTTCTGAGCACTCAGCAGGGTGTGGGCAGGTGCGCTTGTAAGTCGTCCGTCATGAACTGGGCAAACGTTGAAAGAATCTAAAAGAAAAATTTGCTAAAGCCAAATGCAATCTCTCACAACAAGGCTAGCTTGTACACCGATGCCGAGCGGTTCCTAAAACACTATCTTAGAGGGGAAAGCCTTTATGCAAGGAGCCTGCCCTCCAAAAGATAATTCCGGGTTTTTACGGGCCCCCCATCGTGTGTGTGTGTGTGTGTGTACTGTGTATTTATGTGTGTATACATATACTTATATGTGTGTGTTTATGTGTGTGTGTGTGTGTGTGTGTGTATTTTTTGAGTCGGAATCTCATTCTGTCGCCCAGGCTGGAGTGCAGTGGCATGCTCATAACCACCCAACCTCGACCTGCTGGGCTCAGGTGATCCTTCTGCCTCAGCCTTCCAAGTTGCCGGAACTACAGGCGTATGCTACCACGCCCAGCTAAATTTTTGATTTATTGTAGAGAGGAGGTCTCTACAAAGAGCCATGCACTTAAAATAGTGACAAGACAAAGCCTAGAGAATCTTTCGACTTCCAAAAGTCATGTCGCTCAGGCTGGTCTTGAACTCGCGGACTCAGGCAATTCTCTCCCTCAGCCTCCTAAAGGGCTGGGATTACAGGTGTGAGCCACCACGTCCAGCTATTTTTTTTATTTTTATTTTTTGTGAAGACAAGTCTCACTACGTTGCCCAGGCTGGTCTCAAACTCCTGGTCTCAAGCAGTCCTGCCAGCTTGGCCTTGCAAGGTGCTGGTTTTACAGGCCTGAGCCACTGCACCCGGCCTGTCTGGCATGGATTATTAAAAGACATTTTGACCAGGTGCGGTGGCTCAAGCCTGTAATTCCGGCACTTTGGGAGGCCGAGGCAAGAGAATTGCCTAAGCTCAGGGGTTTGAGACCAGCCTGGGCAACTTGGGGAGACCTCATCTCTACAATAAATCCAAAATTAGCTAGGCTTGGTGGTATACACCTGTGGTTCCAGCTACTTGGAAGGCCGAGGTGGAAAGATCGCCTGAGCCCAGCAGGTCGAGGCTGCGGTAGCTGTGAGCATGTCACTGCACTCCAGCCTGAGCCACAGAGTGAGACTCCATGTTTTATGAGCATGCAAAGAAATTGACCCTAGTCGCCAATATGAGTCCACTAGAGGCAAATTCATTCCTTCCAACAAATCTTTGCTGTACAACTTCTGGATTACAATTACTGTACAAGGCACAAGGGATGACGCAGAAAACAAAACAGGCATATTCCTTCTCCTCGTGAAACTCTGATGAGGGAGATAAATAACAAAAGCTATAGCATAATTACAACCTGTGATAAGTGCTCTGAAAGAAAGCCCAGGGATTTATGTGAGCACATAATTAGAGGAACTAGCCTCACTGGGGGAGGAGGCAGTGCTACAGAAACCCACTGTGAGGACCCAGCATTTCAGCCGCCAGCTGAGGTGGGCATAGGTGGGGAGTGCCACCCGAGAAGACCTGAAAACCCATGTGAAAAGGCATGAGGCCGCAATAAACTTGCCATGCTGGAGGAACAGAGAAAACGCTGAGACTGCACCGGTCGGCAGGTGGGAGGGTACCCAGTGAGGCTAGCCAGGTAAGCAGGGCCATATCACAGGCAGTAACGATTGCTGTTTCCTTTTTGGAAATGATTACCGGGCAGGTAGATCAAAGAAGTAACACACTGTAGGGGAGATAACACAATTGACACCCCACCCCCAGCCTCCGGCCCAGAAGTTTCTGGGTTGAGACATTCTCCTGAAAACAAAAGTCAGATTAACAAAAGAAAAACCAACAGAAGTTTATCAACACGTGCTGTACCCATCAAGAGGGCGGGGCCACAGTTCAAAAGCATTTCTCTCTCCAGAAAGTGGCTTAGGGACTTTGTTTAAATAGTATTTTAACAGAGCCATACATTTTAAATAGTGACAAGACAAAGCCTGGAGAATCTTTAGACTTCCAAAAGGCAGGAATGCAGGAAGGTAAATTCATGAGACGAATAAAGTCTCCTCCTGGGTCCTCTGGCCCTGCTGTTTCTGAGCTGAAAGAAGGAGAGTCAGAGTGTGCCCTTATGTTTTAACTCCTTTTTTGCTGTTATTGTTGAGTTGGAGTCTCCCTCTGTCGCCCAGGCTGGAGCGCAGTGGCATGATCACGGCTCACTGCATCTTCTACCTCTTGGGCTCAGGTGATCCTCCCACCTCAGCCTCCCAAGTAGCTGGGACTGCAGTCACACACCACCACGCCCAGCTAATTTTTTAATTTTTGTAGAGATGAGGTCTTGCCATGTTGCCCGAGCTTGTCGCTAACTCCTGGAATCGAGCAATCCTCATAGAAGGCTGAGGCAGAAAGATTGCCAAAGTCCAGGAGATCGAAGCTGCGGTAGCCGTGAGCATGGCATTGTACTCTAGCCTGGATGATAGAGTGAGACTCCAACTCAAAACAACAACAACAACAGAAACCCAAACCAAGCAAACAAACAAACAAAAAGCAGAATGGATAATGAATTGTGGTATATTATTCATACAATGAACCATTATACAGCAAAGAAGGTGAGTGAACTATAGAAACATGGAGAAACTTTACAAAGATAATGTTGAAACAAACAAGACACACACACATAAGTATAGTTTCCTTTTTTTTTTTTGAGTTGGAGTCTCACTCTGTCACCTAGACTGGAGTGCAGTGGC
>NW_007251111.1:323332-324407 GCF_000164805.1 Carlito syrichta | reverse complement strand
CACTGCGCCTGGCCAGTTATTTTTTTTAAATAACAAAAAACCCTATACTTAATATGTGTGCATTTGTATTTGCCTATATGTGATTATATGAGTGTGGAGAAAAATGTTAACAATCAGGCTGGGCCAGGCGTGGTGGCTCACACCTGTCGTCCCAGCACTTTGGGAGGCTGAGGCGAGAGGATTGCCTGAGCTCAGGAGTTTGAGACTAGCCTGAGCAACATGGTGAGACCTAGTCTCTATAATAAATTAAAAAATTATCTGGGTGTGATGGTGCATGCCCTTGGAAAGCTGAGGCGGAAGAATCACCTGAGCTCAGCAGGTCAGGGCTGCAGAGGCTGTGAGCGTGCCGCTGCACTCCAGCCTGGGCGACAGAGTGAGACTCCGACTCAAAAAACAATTAGGCTGATAAATTGGTTCTTGGGATGGGGAAGGGTCGATGGAGTGGCATAGGAGGAAGAAAGAAAGTGGAGTGAAGGGGGAACAATTCCTAGAGGGTTTTTTGTAAGCTCTGTACGAGCCAACAGTCTGATATCACAAATAAAATGTCCAGTGAGGTCTTAGGAGCACCGATCGGTTGCACTATGCCCAAATCAAAGGATGCAATAATCCCGGTGCATGTCATGCTCTTCGGATCCAATCTAGCATGTTGCTTTAATTCCTCGGCATCACAGTGAAAACAACATGAAAACAACCCTCTACCCACGGCTGCCAAAAGAAATCAGTTCCTTTTCTTATTATGAGAGGAATGATTAAAGCAGGCTGACTTGGGTTCAATTTCTTTGGTTGTTTTTTTCTTTTTTTTTTGAGTTGGAGTCTCACTCTGTCGCCCAGACTGGAGTGCAGTGGCCTCTCCTGACCACCGCAGCCTCGACCTGCCGGGCTCCGGCGATCCTTCCGCCTCAGCCTTCCAAGTAGCCGGAACTACAGGCGTGCGCTACCACGCCCGGCTGATTTTTTGATTTATTGTAGAGATGAGGTCTCGCTGCCCAGGCGGGTCTCGAACCCGCGGGCTCAGCCATCCACGCACCTCAGCCTCCCCAAGGCGCGGGATGACAGGCTGAGCCACCGAGCCCGG
>NW_007251111.1:319021-323312 GCF_000164805.1 Carlito syrichta | reverse complement strand
GTCTGAGTCTCACTTTGTCACCCAGGCTGGAGGGCGGTGGCCGCTCCCGGCCACCACAGCCTCGACATGCTGGGCTCAGGCAGTCCTTCTACCTCAACCTTCCAAGTAGCTGGAACTACAGGCGTGTGCCACCACGTCCGGCTAATTTTTTGGTTTGTTGTAGAGATGAGGTCTCATCAAGTTGCCCAGGATGGTCTCGAACCCATGAGCTCAGGCAATTCTCTCACCTTGGGCTCCCAAAGTGTCGGGATTATGGACATGAGCCACCGCGCCCAGCAGGTTCAATTTCTTTTCAGCCATGCATTTAGCTGTGTGACCTTTGGGCAAATTACTTAATCGTGCTATGCCTCCATTTCCTCATCTGTACAATGGGTACAGTTATAGTTCCTGTCCCTCAGGGTTATTATAAAATAATTAGATATATGCCAGGAACTGGCAACTAGAAGAAACACAATAAAAATAATTAATGTATTTTGAAATGTGTTTGTTTTATAAATTCCCCCTCATCCCTCTCTTTTTTTTTTTTTTTTTTGATTAGGAGTCTCACTCTGTTGCCCAGGCTGGAGTGCAGTGGCACACTCACGACCACTGCAGCCTCGGCCCGCTGGGCTCAGGTGATCCTTCTGCCTCAGCCTTCCAAGTAGCTGGAACTACAGGCGTATGCCACCACACCCAGCCAATTTTTTGATTTATTGTTGTTATGAGGTCTCACCAGTTTGCTCAGGCTGGTCTTGAACCCCTGGGCTCAGGTAGTCCTCTTGCCTCCACCTCCCAAAGTGCTGGGATTACAGGCGTGAGCCACCACACCCAGCACGTTTCCATTGCTATTTATATTAATATTTATTGTGATAATTAGCACTTACATATAAGCAAGAAAATCAAAACATAACCATATTCTTGACTTCCAGAGTTAACTGTTGTCAACTTTCAGATGTTCATGAATATATTCAATGTGACCTGAAACATTATGAGGCCTGGTGGTAGCTTAGTTGGGGGAAATTAGTTACCACCAAATGTGGAAGAGAGGTAGACATATTCTGTGAGCCTCCCAAGAATCACAGCAAGAAGCAAGGGTTATGAGGGTTAAGAGGAGTTTATGATGAATTCAGTCCAGCCACTGAAGGGACAGCCCAACACCCCAGGGAGCTCCCCGTTAAAACAAATAGCACAGTTTGGGCTTGCAACCATTTGTCAGAAAAGTTGTAGTAGAAATTCCTGTACGGAAAAGAGGTCAAACTGAATGAGCTCTAAAACTCTTCCTAACTCGAACACTTGGTCATGAAGCAATACTCACTGGCCAGGTGTGGTGACTCATGCCGGTAATTCCAGCACTTTAGGAGGCCAAGGGGAGGATCGCTTGAGCCCAGGAGTTTGAGACAGCCGGAGCAACAGAGCGAGACCTAGTCTCTACAGAAAATAAAAAATCAGCCAGGCCCTGGTAGTGCATGCCTATACTCCCAGCAATTCGGGAGGCTGAAGTGGAAGGATCGCCTGAACCCTGGAGGTCAAGGCTGCAGTGAGCTGTGATCCTGCCACTGGACTTCAGCCTGGGCAACAGAATAAGACTCCAACTCAAAAACAAAAAAACAAAAAAGCTTGCTGAATGTATGTATGTATGAGATTCACTACCCACTTACGACAATTTGTATGGTTCTTAGTAAATACTAGGTGATGAGGACAGTTCTAAATTCATCCCATGAAGTTAATAGGAAATTCCTAGAATAAGTCAGGGAGAGGATCTCTCCTCACACAAAACTGAGGACGTGCAGTTCCACCAATTAAATCCACTCAATCCAGAGAAAGAAATCAAAGGGTGGGGTGGGCCTGGGAAGAGTTTACATTTCATCTTCAGGTACTGTTTGTATGCTTTTTTGATTACTCAGAGTTTCTTCCTGGGAAAAATTCCTGACCTGGCAAAAATTCATAGTAATTACTCAGGGGGAAAGAAAAAAAAAGAAACAAACAAACAAAAAATATGTTATATGGTTGGAAAAAAAATCTAAGAACATGGTGTTGGTGGGAGAGAAGACTAAAGGTTTGTGGAAGACCCACCCAAGCCCTTTTGATGTTTGACCAATTATTATCTTATTATTCTTCCTGCTATAGATACAGCTGCAATTTATGTAACAGGATGTTTAAAAAGATTAAAGACAAGCTGTAGAGGGGTTCTGGGGTGATAAGCGTCCCTGGAATACGTATTTACGCACGTTTAGAATATAAGTTCCCGTACATTCTTAGAATAAGTCATTTATTTGTTTTTCTTTTTTTTTTAAAGAAACAAGTAAAATTGGTATTTCAATATGGCTGCTTCCTTCCAGCAAGTGATATAGGGATAACAAAGAGAATAAACAAATAATAGAGCAAAGACTGGGTTGGTGGTTCCCTCCGTGGCCCATGCTGATTCTTAATTAGCTTTGAGCTTTGGGTCCAAAATGTTTAATCTGTATGTTATACAAGTGTTTGGAATTTATTTGTATTCAACCTGTTCATTAGAGAATGGATTATGTTATTGTTGAAGCCGGAAACCGTGTGGAATTTGTGATTGTAATCACCTGATGTGAAGATGAAAGTTAATTTTTTTTTTTTTTTTTGCTAGAGGAGTTTGTGGACTTATAGTTGAGTTGAGGTGAATTGACTTTGGGTTTGAAGCATGCTCTGGAGGTGTGTCAAACTCAAACACAGAATGACTCACAGGCACTCAAGCCTTTCTGCCATGCGGACTGTTACATTATCCTACATCATACATTGGCACTGGGCACCCAGGAGAAAGGGCATTGGTGCATAACCTCCAAATTTCTTCTTCTTTTTTTTTTTTTTTAGCTTAAATTCTCACTCTGTTGCCCAGGCTGGAGTGCAGTGGCATGCTCATGGCTACTGCAGCTTCGACCTGCTGGGCTTTACACGATCGTTTCGCCTCAGTCTTCCAAGTAGTTGGAACTACAGGCATGCACCACCATGCCCGGCTAAATTTTTTATTAATATTAGAGATGAGGTCTTACCATGTTGCTCAGGCTGGTCTCTCGCCTCAGCTGCCCGAAGTGCTGGGATTACAGGCGTGAGCCATGGCACCTGGCCATCCTCCAGATTTCTAAGACTAGTCAATGAATTAATTGCTTGCTAGTTTTGATTCTTTCTCCTAGCAACCCAGGCTAATACCTAGTACATATTTGCTCGCTGTGTGTGTGTTGTGCATTGATGTGTACCTGTGTCTATAATTTTTTTCTGAACTTTTTTCTGTTTGAGAACAAGTTGTAGGTATGCTGATCCTTTTCCTTATGTACTTCCCTAAAAACAAGGTCATTCTCTTTCATAACCACAGTATGACGATGCAAACGAAGAAATCAATATTCTAGCCTGGGCAACTTGGCAAGACCTCATCTCTACAATAAATGAAAAAATTAGCCTGGCATGGTGGTGCACGCCTGTAGTTCCAACTATTTGGAAGGCTGAGGCGGAAGGATCGTCTGAGCCCAGCAGATCGAGGCTGTGAGCGTGCCACTGCACTCCAGTCTAGGTGACAGAGTAAGACTCTGACTCAAAAAAAAACAAAAGAGAAATCCTGATTGATTCAATAATATTTTCTAATCTAAGGACCTCGATCAATTATTGCTCAATTGTTCTAATAACGTCCATTATAGTAAAAGAAATTCCAGCTCACACACTGCATTCAGTTGTCAAGTATCTCTAGTCTCCTTTCATCTGGAACAGATTTTCCACACTTTGTCTTTCATGGCCTTGGCATACTTGAAGAGTCACAGGCCAGTTGTTTTGTAGAGTGTTCCTCAACTTGGGCTGTCTGCTGTTTCCTCATGATTACATTCGGGTTATGCATTCTTAGCAAGAATACCACAGAAGTGATGTGATCTGTACTTAATATTGGGAAACGACTGGTTCCATTACTGTTGAAGTTAATTTGTTTTTTGAGTCAGAGTCTCACTCTGTCGCCCAGGCTGGAGTACAGTGGCATGTTCACAGCCACCACAGCCTCGACCTGGAGGGCTCAGAGGATCCTTCTACCTCAGTCTTCCAAGTAACTAGAACTACAGGTGCGGGCCACCATGCCTGGCTATTTTTGTGATTTATTGTAGAGATGAGGTCTCCCCAAGTTGCCCAGGCTGGTCTCAAATCCTCAGACTCAAGCAATCCTCTTGCCTCCGTGCTGGGATTTGAGCCACCGAGCCTGGTCTGAAGTTAAGTTTGATTAACTTGGTTAAAGTGGTGGCTGCCTGGTTTCTCTGCTTTTTTTTTTTTTTTTTTTTTTGAATTGGAATCTCACCCTGTCACCCAGACT
>NW_007251111.1:308577-318660 GCF_000164805.1 Carlito syrichta | reverse complement strand
CGAGACCCGCCTGGGCAAGTTGGCGAGACCTCGTCTCTACAATAAATCAAAAATTAGCCGGGTGTGGTAGCGCGTGCCTGTAGTTCCAGCTACTCGGAAGGTTGAGGCGGAAGGATTGCCAGAGTCCAGCAGGTGAAGGCTGCGGTGGCCGGGAGCAGCCACTGCCCTCCAGCCTGGACGGCAGAGTGAGACTCGAACTCAAAAAAATAAAAAATAAAATAGACTGGGCACAGTGACTCAGCCCGTAATCCCAGCACTTTGGGAGGCCGAGGCGAGAGGATTTCCTGAGGCCAGGGGTTTCGAGAACAATCTGGGCAACTTGGTGAGACCTCATCTCTACAATAATCACAAAAACTAGCAGGGCATGGGGGCATGCATCTGTAGTTCCAGCTACTTGGAAGGCTGAGGCGGAAGGATCACCTGAGCCCAGCAGGTCGAGGCTGTGGTGGCCGTGGGCGTGCCACTGCACTCCAGCCTCAGTGACAAGAATGAGACTCCAACTAAAAAGTTAAAATAAAAAGATAAAAATATTAAAAATAAAATGATCTGGGATCAGGTTGGATGAAGTGTCTCGTGCCTGTAATCCCAGCACTTTGGGAGGCCGAGGCGAGAGGATTTCCTGAGCCCAGGGGTTTGAGACCAGCCGGGCAACTTGGCGAGACCTCACGTTTCCAGTAAATCAGAAAATTAGCCAGGCGTATTGGTATGCCTGTGGTTCCAGCTCCTTGGAAGGCTGAGGCAGAAGGATCATTGGAGACCAGCAGGTTGAGGCTGCGGTGGCTGTGAGCATGCTACGGCCCTTCAGCCTGGGTGACAGAGTGAGACTCCGACTCAGAAAAAAAGAAGGAAAGAAAAGAAAAGATCTTGGATCTAGGTGTACTAATTTGTACTGGGGTGTCTTGTAGGCTTGTAGGCCATCTCAGACAGACTATCACACACATACACACACACACACACACACACACACACACACATCTGCATACACAATTTATTTATTTATTTATTTATTTTTGATAATCAAATGACATTTTATGGACCCATCAGCAAACTGAGTTTGTGGGACAAACCACCACTCAGAAATCTGGAGATACAGAAAAATCCAGACAGCTACAACATAAATGTGCTCTTTAGAACAGAAACCACTGGAGCCATAAACTGAGAGGACATTTAAATGTAAATTGGATACTGTGGGGAGTCCAGCTCCAGCGGGGTCTGGGGTATCCCGAAGGAGAAACGGAGTAGGTATTGCAAGAAGACTTCGGACACCTGACTCTGGTGTTAGCAGGACAGATGCCCACACAATTTATTACACTATGTGCTACAGTCAAAGGAATTTGAGGAGATATGGGGAAAAACATAACCATGTGCTCATATTGCTATTTCCAATTCCAATTCAGTACTGCAGTGTTCAGTCTAGCCTTTTCCCTTTCCATATCTGTAACTCTCTTCCTGGACGGTGAGAAATCTGTGGACCCACACTCTTAACTGTCACACCCAACCACCCACATGTGTTCCTTCTTTTCTTTTTGGCTCACGTCAGTGTAGTCCCCTATCACCCTGAAACCAGCCTGTACCCACTGGTGCTACGATGTCGGTGCTCCATCGCCAACACTCACTCAGGTGGGATGCCGCCCTGCTTCCTTTGGGGCATGATGCTGGCTGTTTCAGCCTGTGATGCCTTTGACAGAAATCCCACCTGGTAAAAGCACTCTTCGCCCCAATCTTCCCACAGTGACGCAGCTAACCTGAAAGGACTGCTTTACAATTCAGATGTCTCACAGGATTTTGTGGAAACGACTCTTTGGGGTTTTACGCGCCCTTTGTTTATTTTTAGCTCCCATTCCCTAGGATTCAAACATGAATAGGGTTTGTGTTCAGAAACTCTTCTCTCCTTAAACCTGTCTCGTGGTCCCCTCTTCCCTTCCTTTAGGATGAACTCTTTCTTAATTCCTCAGACACATGGAACTTTGATGGGCAGGTCCTCCGGGCGTGTCTGAACACCAGAGTGTGTCCACTTGAATTCTCAAAACACCCCCATTGCATTTGTCATTCTCTTAAATGATCTGCATTCTTAGTTTAATTCAGAAACCCTCTTGAAGACAGGACTTTGTCACAGCAGCAGCACAAAAAGGACTGCAATCCCGTCTCAAGATCTGATCCAAGGAAAAGAATGCTATGCTCCTCCTGACTGGTGGAAAAGGGAGTTGGGAGAGTTTTCAGTTTGAAGACTGTCGCGAGCCACATTGGATCACAGTGACACTATTGTTTAGGATGGCTCTTTGAACACCATAAGCAGGATATCTTGATGTTATTTTTCCAAGGTGATAATTGACACCCCATTCATTATTCCGAGATCTCTCGTTTCCAACACTGGCCCAGGTTGGCAGTCTGTGGCTATTAGGCTGAAGGGTATTCACTTATTTTTACACTGAAGCGTTATAACCTTGGTGTCACAAGCGTTATAAACCCAAGCGTTAATAACCTTGATGTCACAAATACCCTTCCCTATCTATTGATCTAACTAGTCAGGATAGCTACATTTGAGCATTCTTTTACTCTAGTAGATATTTAATAAAATGCAATTACTCGAGTTCAGATAAGAATCTCCTGATTACATGAAAGATGTATATGCAAGATTGCATGCAAGACAGATAACTCTGAATTGAAGCCAGAGTATATTACATCTTCAACATTACAGCCTTTAAAAATAGGCTGTCAGTTGGGCACAGTGGCTCAGGCCTGTAAACCTAGCACTTTGGGAGGCGGAGGCAAGAGGACTGTCTGAGCCCAGGGGTTTGAGACCAGCCTGGACAACTTGGCAAGATCTCATCTCTACGATAAATCAAAAAATTAGCTGGGCGTGGTGGTGTGTGCCTGTGGATCCAGCTACTTGGAAGGCTGAGGTGAAAGAATTGTCTGAGCCCAGCAGGTTGACACTGCCATTGCACTCCAGCCTGGGCGATAGAGTGAGACTCCTACTCAAAAAATAAAAATGAAAATAGGGCAACGCCTTCGGGCCCCTTTCCGCTGTGGGAGCTTTTCTGTCCTCTCAATAAATCCTGCTTTAAAAACAATAATAATTTTAAAGCAGCAACGAGAACAACCAAACATCATGCTACTCAAACATGCCTATGGACTGAATTCCCTCCCAAGGCGGCTCTCATTTGAGACCTCTAGTTTAGATTTTATCTATTCTCTGTGAATTAACAGTTGCCCTTGAGAGATGTGTTTGTGTGTATGTGCACCTGGTCAGTGTGTTCCACCAGCTACTGGCTGGACAATGAAACATACTGGTCACTCACAGAGGCGAAGAGTCTTAAACAGAGATCACCCTTGGAGAATACGTGTACCCACCTGCACTGTTCTGTGGAGCTGGACCACCAAAGGCTAGGACTGGTCAGGAAGCGTGTCTGAAGTATATAGGGCTTTTTTTTTGGAGTCAGAGTTTCACTCTGTTGCCCAGGCAGTGCAATGGCATGATCAAGGAGTACAGTGGCATGATCAAGGCTCACTGCAGCCTTCATCTCTGGGGCTCAGGTGATCCTCCCACCTCAGTCTCCTGAGTAGCAGGAACTACAGGTACACGCCACCACGCCTGGCTGCTTTTTCTGATTTTTTTGTAAAGACAAGGTCTCACTCTATTGTCCAGGCTGGTCTCGAACTCCTGGTCTCAAGTCATTCCCCCCACCTTGGTCTGCCAAAGTGTTGGGATTCCAGGCATGAGGCATCACACCTGGCCTATTTCAGGTTTTTGAGGGAATAACTCAGACCTGGAGAATGAACCATTGGGAGAAGCAAGACGCAGTTCCTAGGATGAGATCAACTCTGCGGGTAATGACTGGAGCTTCCCCAAAATAGGTGGCCGGCTACACAACAGAGGTTAGGAAGTTCAGGGCTGTCAGACCTGTCTGTCAGCAGGGTAAAAAAATTATAAATTGGATTATCCTTAAAGGCAACCTCCTGGGAAGGATGTAAGGTCTTGTTAGCTTTTCTGGGACAATCAGAAAGGTCATTTAGTAGAACTACTACTGGTACACTAAAACTTGGGTATACAAAACAATATATATACAGCCCGGCTTGGTGGTTCAGCCTATAATCCCGTGCTTTGGGAGGCTGAGGAGAGTGGATTTGCCTGAGCCCGCAGGTTCGAGACCCGCCTGGGCATCTTGGCAAGAACTCATCTCTATAATAAAAAAAAATACAATATATATAACTCGATCAATTAGTATCACTAATCTCATTTTGTTCCCCAATCCCTGTCTTCCTCTTATCATGGTGGTTTGCTGCCTTCCTTGTAGAGTCTTTTGTGGTAGGTGTTCACTAGGCCATGGGCTGGACACAGTACCACATGCCTGAAATCTCAGCACTTTAGGAGGCCAAGGTGAAAGGATTGCTTGAGCCCAGGAGGTTAAAACATCAGGAGACCTCATCTCTTAAAAAAAGAGAGAGAGAGAGAGTTCATGAGGCTGGAACCATAGTGACATGAGAAATTTGAGATCGCAATATGAATTTCACTCTTGAAGCAGTAAGACCATGAACCATTAATCAAAGTTTCGAATAATTGAGATTAAGTGGAATCTTTTTTTTTTTTTAGTTGCAGTCTCACTGACACCCAGTCTGGAGTGTAGTGGCATGCTCACAGCTGCTGCAGCCTCGACCTGCTGGGCTCAGGTAATCCTTCCACCTCAGCTTTCCAAGTAGCGGAAACTACAGGCACACACCACTGTGCCCAGCCAATTTTTTTGATTTATGGTAGAGATGAAATCTTGCCAAGTTGTCCAGACTGGTCTGGAACCCCTGGGCTCAGCCTTGGTCTCCCAAAGTGCTGGGATTATAGGCATGAGCCACTGTGCCCTGCTTAAGTGGAAGCCTTTTTTTTTCTTTTTTGAGTTGGAGTCTCACTCTGTCACCCAGGCTGGAGTGCAGTGGCACACTCGTGGCCACCACAGCCTCAACCTGCTGGGCTCAGGCAATCCTTCTGCTTCAGTCTTCCAAGTAGCTGAAGCTATAGGCGTGACCACCATGCCCAACTAATTTTTTGATTTATCGTAGAGAGGAGGTCTCACCAAGTTGCCAGGCTGGTCTCGAACCCTAGGCTCAGGCAATCCTCTCGCCTCCACTTCCCAAAGTGCTGGGATTATGGGCGTAAGCCACAGCACCTGGCAAGTGGAAGTCTTGATGGGACTTCTATTATAGGAAGGCAGCTTAAATAGAGCTTCTTCTTACCAAATGCACTGTTGTGCAATGACAAGAAATTTTGTGTTCAGCTAATTGTCCCCCCACACACACTATGATTTCCTTAAGTCACTTCAACCATCCACTAAGTCTACTAGGCCTACATTACTTGTGTGGTGGAGGCGTTGAGACTAAAGGGATGACATTGTAAAGAGAAATGTGCCCTGCCTCACATTTACTGTCACGCTACACCCCTCACAGGGAACAATATCCTACAAAGAAGTGTGTCCAGGAGCTTGGGGCAGTGACCTGCGTTAAGTGGAATGGGAACCCACAACGGAGCTGACGGCACATTTGGAGTGGACACCAGGGAAGAGCACGCCATTTCCAACTACTAGGGGCCGAATCCGAAGGGACATAGCCCAATCCCTCCCTCTTTTCTTTGCCATCTACACTAGAGTAAGGAGAGAGTCAGACAAATTCTACCAGCGATCATGATAAGCCCTGTTCTTTTGATGCCCATTACAATCATAGAGGGAGTATGACGGCCACTATGTTGGTGAGATGTCATAAGGGGTGGAAGAGACGATTTGTTCTCGAACAGCCTTTCCTCAGCCTAAAACACCTTTGGTCATCATTATTATGAACAGAGCTTATGAGGCTATAGCGAAAATAATCGTATTTTCCCAGCTGAAAAATCCTGAACTTCATGATCTGAGAAGTAAAGAGTCTGTGACATAAATACATTGAAATCTGGACCTTCCCAGATAATTTAGGACATATGGCTGTCCCAACCGAAACACACAGGCCAACTCACAAGCATGTAATTACCTTTACAACCTTGAAATAGTAATTAATTTTGACTCTCATAATTTACAGGTTCATTAATAAAGGATTAAGTTCAATTTTCTTTTGAGTTGGAGTCTTACTCTGTTGCCCAGGCTGGAGGGCAGTGGCACGCTCCTGGCCACTGTAGCCTCAACCTGCTGGGCTCAGGTGATCCTTCTGCCTCAGTCTTCCAAGTAGCTGGAACTACAGGCACATGCCATCACACCCAGCTAATATTTTATTTATTGTAGAGATGAGGTCTCTCCAAGTTGCCCAGGCTGGTTTTGAACCCATGGGCTCAGGTAATCCTCTCACCTCCGCCTTCCAAAGTTCTGGGATTATAGGCATGAGCCACAGCGTCTGGCCTAAATTCAATTTTCTATCTCTTAGAGTTAAAACGAAAAATTAAGGCTTAAATCGGAAAATGCATCAGAATGGCTATCTTTCTTTTTCAGTTCGGGGTGTATTTATTTTTATTTTTTGAGTCGGGGTCTCACTCTGTTGCCCAGATTGGAGTGCAGTGACACAATCATGGCTCATTGCAGTCTCAACCCCCTGGGTTCAGAAGATCCTTCCACCTCAGCCTCTTGAGTAACTGGGACCACAGACACACACCACCACATCAGGCTAATTTTTAAATTTTTTGTGAAGCTGAGGTTTCACCATGTTGCTTAGGCTGGTCTCAGACTCCTGGGCTCAAGTAATCCTAGTGCCTCAGCCTCACAAAGTGCTGGGATTACAGGCGTAAGCCACTGTGCCTGGCCTCTGGGTGATTTTTTTTTTGAGTTGGAGTCTCACTTTGTCCCCCAGGCTGGAGTACAGTGGCATGCTCACAGCCACCGCAGCCTCCACCTGCTGGGCTTAGGCGATCCTTCCACTTCAGCCTTCCAAGTAGCTGGAACTATAGGCACATGCCACCACGTCTGGCTAATTTTTTGACTTATTGTAGAGATGAGGTCTCACCAAGTTGCCCAGGTTGGTCTCAAACCCGTGGGCTCAGGCAATCCCCTTTGGCCTCCCAAAGTGCTGGAATTATAGGTGTGAGCCATCGCACCTGACCCCTCCAGGTGATTTTTATAGTAATCTGTAGAAAGATACACAGCCATGGGTGTAGGAAAGTTCCCTTTTTTTCCTTTTGCTTTTTTTTTTTTTGAGTTGGAGTCTCACTCCGTTGCCCAGACTGGAGTGCAGTGGCCGTTCCCGGCCACCGCAGCCTCGACCTGCTGGGCTCCAGCAATCCTTCCGTCTCAGCTTTCCAAGGAGCTGGAACTATAGGCACGCGCTACCATGCCCAGCTGATTTTTGATTTGTTGTAGAGACGAGGGCTTGCCAAGGTGCCCGGGTGGGTCTCGAACCCGCGGGCTCAGGCAATCCACTTGCTTCAGCCTCCCGAAGTCCTGGGATTACAGGCTCAGCCACTGAGCCGGGCCTCCTTTTGCTTTTTAATCAAGATGATGATTCAGGAGGTTATCTGCCAGGTGAAGCCCAGCCCTGCTGAAATTTGTTCCTGGTTTTCCTAGCTCTAGATAAGTGCTTACCTGCTTAACATATAACCTTCTAGATGGCTCTCCTAATATCAAAGATCAACTTGCAAAATATTCTGAAAGGTGAGCCAAGCTGTGTCTGTGTCCTCTTGTGAAGAAGGCTAACAAAGGTGAACCAAGAACGCTTGCCTCAGGAGTGAAGGCCATATTCCACTCTCAAAGGTTTCTGTTATTTCAGCCTAGTCAACTTTCACCCACAAACGACTTTCTTTGAACAGTCTGATCAAAAACAAGGTCTTTAATTTTTTTTTTAGATTGTTTACTTACAGTTAAACCTTTAGACAGGGGGCCAACTCTCAGTGGTCAGTTTCCAATAGGTTAACTTTGGACTGGAGATTTTTTTTGTAAAAATCTACAGTTTTCAAATAGACATGAGTGATGCCAGTATTCTTGGCTTTATCTGATCTTACGAAGTATTTCCTCTCTCCCAGGGAACACCTTGGGGGAGTGCTTCCACAGGAGAACAACAACTTTAATGGGGCATCTTAGTCCGGTCCCGCAGTGAGGATTGCAGTCGACTGGGTGGTGACCGACGGATCTGCGTTGACATGGTTAGGGCTGCAGGGGCCGGGAGGAGAGAGAAGAGTCGGGAAGTCGGCACAGTCGTGTACAACGCACCGCCATGTTCTTTTATTCACATAGTACCTTCTGTGCATCACATATGCACGCTTACCTTGGTTTTTTCAGTACAGGATCAAGTGCAAAGTTTTCAGGGAAAAGCAATTACTGCCTGAAGAGTCTCATTCTCGTGCTTTCAGAATGTTCCTCTCCTGGGGCTTCCCTGAGAAAGCAAAGTTCAGTGCCCATCTTGTCCAAATTGTCTGTCAGTACTTGAGGAACTTTAAGAAAATAGGATTTCTTTTTTTAACAAACTGAGTTTTAGAAGAGAAGAGCTTTTGTAAAATTATGTTTGAAAATGATCATCGTTAACTTCAAACTGCTGGCAAAAATGCCAGACTGACTTTTGTGATGCCACATGCACAGAGAGGTAACAATCCCAGAATTCCCAAGGATTTGAAACACAGTCTAAGCTGGGAGTGGTGGGTCCCGTCTATAATCCCAGCACTCTGGGAGGCGGAGGAGAGAGGATTGCCTGAGTCCAAGGGTTACAGACCAGCCTGGCCAACTTGGTGAGACCTCATCTCAACAATAAAAATTAAAAAAAAAAAATTTAGCCGGGCTTGGTGGCACACGCCTGTAGCTCCAGCTACTTGGAAGGCTGATGCAGAAGGATCGCTTGAGTCCAGTGGGCCAAGGCTGTGGTAGCTGACAGCATGCCACTGCACTCCAACCTGGAAGATGGAGTGAGACTCCAACTCAAAAAAACCCCCAAAAACCAAACAACCCACAGTCTAGGGCCTAGATATAAATGAGTCAACAGCCATCAAAAAGCACATGCGCTTTGCTCCTTATGAGAAAGTGCTCTCACCTGTTCATTCAACTGTGTGTCAAGCATGTAAGTCAGAGAAACGGACAGCACAGGAAAGGATAGCAGACAGTACAGTCTGCCCAGACCATCTAGAAGGCAGTGCAACAGGCTGGAGCTATGTAACGACGATCACTCTGGAGGTGATTAGCAACAATAAAACTCCTACCATTTATTATTTATTGAGTTCTTATTATGGTCTAGTGGGCACAATCCTATGGAACAGGTGCAAATATTATTCCCAATTTTCAGCTGAGAAAACCAAAACACAGATAAAGTAACTTGCCAAAGGCCACACGTGTAGTAATCCACAGAAGCAAGCTCAGGACAAACTCGGTCAGACTTCAAAACTCAACTCTAAACTCTTTTGCTTTGTTCACCTATATTTCCATTCTAATTACTTCCAAATAAACTATCAAGAAAAGCCCATTTATATTCCACACTGTTTGATAAAGAGCATAGAGAACTATGCCATGTCCTAAAGGACATTTAAAATCTAATATGTATACATTTGTTGGCATTAAAGGGTAAACTTCAGGTGGGGTACGCCGGCTCATACTATAATCCCAGTACTTTGGGAGGAAGGCAGTGGCGGGAGGATCACTTGAGCCCAGGAGCTCGAGACTAGCCTGGGAAGCATAGTGAGATCTCGTTTCCACATACAAAAAATAAATAATAATTAGCCAGGAGAGATGGTGTGTGACTGTAGTCCCAGCTGTTCGGGAGTCTAAGGTGGAAAGATAATCTGAGCCCAGGAGGTCAAGGCTGTGGTGAGCTGTGATTGTGCCACTGTACTCCAGCCTAGATGACAGAGTGACACTCTGACTCAAAACATAAATACATAATAAATAAACAAACAAACAAATAGCCAGACATGGTGGTGTGCGCCTTTAGTCTCAGCTACTTGGGAGTCTGAGGCAGGAGGATCACTTGAGCCCAGGAGGTGGAGATTGTGGTGAGCCGTGATCATGCTCCTGCACTCTAGCCTGGGCAACAGAGTGAGACCTTGACTCAAAAAAATAATTTTAAAAGGGTAAACTTTAAATCTGTAGAAATTTCAGCCGGGCTCGGTGGCTCAGCCTGTAATCCCGCGCCTTTGGGAGGCTGAGG
>NW_007251111.1:306047-308405 GCF_000164805.1 Carlito syrichta | reverse complement strand
CGCCACTGCCCTCCAGTCTGGGCGACAGAGTGAGACTCCAACTCAAAAAATAAATAAATAAATAAATAAAATAAAATAAAATGTAGAAATTTCATTTACATGGAAGGGAAAAGTTAGCATCTTCATTTATTTGTGTGTTAGTTCAAAGATGTGTCTGCATATTTTTTTTTTTTTGAGTTGAAATTTCACTCTGTCACCCAGACTGGAGCTAGTAGTACAATCACGGCCACTATAGCCTCGATCAAGCTGGGCTCAGGCGATCCTTCTGCCTCAGCCTTCCACGTAGCTGGAACTACAGGCGTGCACTACCACGCCCGGCTAGTTTTTGATTTATTGTAAAGATGAGGTCTCACCAAGTTGCCCAGCCGGGTCTCGAACCCATGGGCTCAGGCAACCCTCTCACCTCTGCCTCCCAAAAGTCCTGGGAGCCACCGTGCCGGCCTGCATATCTTTTGTGTTTGTCTTAACCATGCTTTAAAGGAGCCATTTTATTTAAAACTCCCTGAGTTTCAAGGTGATCCGCTCATCATGGTTTGCATGGGAGTTTCTCAGGAAAATCCTACACTTCAGGAAATGTCTCTGTCCTAGGCAAATTGGGACAGCTGGTCACCCTAGCTTCACAGCACTGATGGGTACTTCAAGGTTGCTTTTGGATGATGGTAATGAACACGCGTAGGCTCTGTCAGGCTCCACCAGCCAACAGCTCCGTCATGGCTTATGTCTTCTCTTGGGAGCAAGACAGAAGTCGCTTCGTTTTTCTCTTTGTTTCTGTTTCTGCAGGAGTTCCTCAAATGATGGGGAAACCTTATTTGATTTTTAGTTTTCTGTCACTATCACACAGGGTCTTTTAAATTCTGATCTACAATCTGTCTCAATGAAACTTCCGCTCACTTTTTTTTTTTTAGTTGGATTCTCACTCTGTCACCCCGGCTGGAGTGCAGTGGCATGCTCACTCGATCTGCTGGGCTTAAGTGATCCTCTTGCCGCCATCTCTCAAAGTGCTGGGATGACAGGCATGAGCCACCATGCCTGGCTACCTACTTTTCTTATCCTCTTCCTTGCAATGATATGGAATAAAGTGAATTATTTCCTCATGTGATTATACATTAAATAAAGAAATCATTACGCCCTCCCATTTTGTTTCATCTTTAAGCAACATATCTCCTACCTACTCAACATTTCTCATGTTGTTTTGCCATCTTTTTTTTTTTTTTTTGAGTTGGAGTCTCACTGTCGCCCAGATGGAGTGCCGTGGCCGCTCCCGGCCACCGCAGCCTCCACCTGCTGGGCTCCGGCGATCCTTCCGCCTCAGCCTTCCAGGTAGTTGGAATTACAGGCATGCGCTACCATGCCCAGCTAATTTTTATTTTATTGTAGAGATGAGGCCTCGCCAAGTTGCCCGGGTGGGTCTCAAACCTGCAGGCTCAGGTAATCCACTCACCTTGGCCTCCCAAAGTGCTGGGATTACAGGCTGAGCCACCGAGCCCAGCCTCTTTTACCATCATAATTACTTTCTTTGGAATAAATTTCAGTTTGATCATGTTCCTCTTAGATTGTCATTTCTAAAAATAACCAGCAGAATATAGTGGATGTGACACCTCCTTTGTTCTAGAGTCCATGCTTCCTTTAATTCAGCCTAATATCTCAGGGATTTTTTTGTTTGTTTGTTTTTTGAGTCAGGGTATTACTGTATTGCCCAGACTGGAGTGCAGTGGTATGATCTGGGCTCACCGCAGCCTCAACCTCCTGGGCTCAGGTGATCCTCTCACCTCAGCCTCCCCAAGTAGCTGGGACTACAGGCATGCACCACCATGCCCGGCAATTTTTTTGATTTTTTGGTAGAGACAAGGTCGCGCTACATTTCTCAGGCTGGTCTTAAACTCCTGAATCCAAGCAATCCTCCCACCTCAGTCTCCCAAAATGCTGGGATTACAGGTGTGAACCACTGCACCCAGCCATAGTATTTTTATTGGAAATCATTAATTTAGATTAAATTCTCATCTAGCAAAATTTAATGCATTTTTCTCATGTACTTCTGCTAGGCTATATTGCTTATCTTGTCCTTGTGCAGGATCTTATATTTAACTCGGTTAAATTTTATATCTCGGCCGGGCTCAGTGGCTCAGCCTGTCATCCCAGCGCTTTGGGAGGCCGAGGTGAGTGGATTGCCTGAGCCCGCGGGTTCGAGACCTGCCCGGGCAACTTGGTGAGACCTCATCTCTACAATAAATCAAAAAATCCGCTGGGCGTGGTAGCGCGTGCCTGTAATTCCAGCTACTTGGAAGGCTGAGGCGAAAAGATCGCCGGACCCCAGCAGGTTGAGGCTGCAGTGGCCGGGAGCGGCCACTGCACTCCAGT
>NW_007251111.1:286151-305690 GCF_000164805.1 Carlito syrichta | reverse complement strand
AAAAAAAAAAAAAAAAAAATTAAAACTCTCTTTTTTTTTTGGTCACCCATTCCTAGCTTTGATTCATAGATTTGACAAGCATACTTTCTAGGTCTTTACATGTGTCAAAGAAAGAATTATTAAGAGGCCCAGGCCTTCAATGGAAAGCTTTCTTTATTTTATGTTAACACATTAATTAATCTTTAGTTACAATAGTTTAGTGCATTTCTAGTTAACCTAATTTGCTAATAACCACACAAATTCCTCTACTTCCTTCAATACAAGGCTAATGTGACAGGAAAGTGAAGTCAGGAACAATAGATATTGCTTCATGACAATGAGGTATTTGCTACTTCAGTCAAAACCATGGAATTGCTTCTGAAGCCATGTTTTTCCACCAAAGATGGCATTCCCTGTTGCTATGGTTTGAATGTGCCCTCCAAATTTTATATGTCGGAAACTTAATCCCCACATTCTTACGTTGATTTAAGTTGGAGCCTTTGGGAGGCAATTAGGATTAGACAATAGACAAAGTAATCAGGGCACAGACCCCATTATGGTCCTGGTGGCTTTATAAGAAGAGGAAGAGAGGCCTGAGCTGACACATGCTCTCACCGTGTGATATCCTCTGCCATGTGAGGATCCAGCAAGATGCCCCACCAGGTGTCGGTGCCACGTTCTTGGACTTCTCAGCCCCCAAAAGTATAAGAAATCTCTAGTCTTTATAAATTATCCAGCCTCATATATTCAACTACAACTACAGAAAATGGACTAAGACATCTACTGGAAGTCTCTGCCTTATCTACTGTGCTTGTCACTGAACAAGTTTTGGTTATTTATTTATTTATTTATTTTTGAGTTGGAGTCTCACTCTGTCACACAGACTGGAGTGCAGTGGCCGCTCCTGGCCACTGCAGCCTTGACCCGCTGGGCTCCAGCGATCCTTCCACCTCAGTCCGAGTAGCTGGAATTACAGGCGCGTGCTACCACGCCCGGCTAATTTTTTGATTTATTGTAGAGATGAGGTCTTGCCAAGTTGCCCAGGCGGGTCTCAAACCTGCGAACTCAAGCAATCCACTCACCTCAGCCTCCCACAGGTGCGGGATTACAGGCTGAGCCACCGAGCCTGGCAAGTTTTGGCTATTAAGAGATCAAGTCTCAAAGAATAAAGATTTGGGCCAGGCGTGGTGGCTCAGTCTGTAATCCCAACATTTTGGGAGGCAGGGGTGAAAAGATTGCCTGAGCCCAGGAGGTTGGAGACCAGCCTGGGCAACTTGGTGAGACCTCGTCTCTGCAATATATCATGCACACACACAAAAAAAGAATAAAGATTTGCCCTTGTTAAGGATGTTCAAATAATATATCACAGATTTCTCAGTAAAGTCCAAAAGAGGAATTCTAAGTAGGTTTAGGAATAAGTATAGTCTCCCAAATCTATTCTTTTAAAGGGGGCAAAACGCAAGTTGGAAGTGAAGTTTTGCTGTATTTGTTAAACAATGAGAGATAGCTTAACCCACTAGCCAAACACATGAGCTTTGGCCTGGTTCTATCACTTGCCAAGTGTTTGACTTTGGGCAAGTTTATTAGGTTTTTTGTGTTTTTTTAGTTGGAGTCTCTGTCATCTAGGCTGGAGTGCAGTAGCATGCTGCACTCATGGCCACCGTGGCCTTGATCTGCTGGGTTCAGGTGATCCTTCCGCCTGTCTTCCAAGTAGCAGGAACTACAGGCACGTGCCACCATGCCTGGCTAGTTTTTTTATTTACTGTAGACACGAGGTCTCACCAAGTTGCCCAGGCAATCCTCTCACCTCGGTCTCCCAAAGTGCTGGAATTATAGGCTTGAGCCACTGCGTGCGCCGTGTTTTTTAGTTCTTAGCATAATACCTGACATCTAGTGAGAGCTATTTCTAAAAGTGTGATACTGTAAAATATATGATATATATTAGGATTAGACAATAGACAAAAATATTATATATAATATATAAGATCCAATAGATAACATATTATATATGCATAGTCTATGTGTATAATATTTGGCCTTCAGCCCCATTACCTGGCCAACAACTCTCCAAAGTGATGTCTTTTGGTGTGCTAATGAGATGACTGGTGGCTGGGAGCCCCTAGGTGTCTTCGTAACAGGGGCTGGTCACCAAAAGTCCAGGGCAGGATTGGCGGGGTAGGACTTTCAGCCCCAACTTCCAGAGAGGGGGGAGGGCTGAAGGTTAAGTTGCTCACTGATGGCCAATGCTGAAATCAGTCATAATAAAGTCTCCATAAGAACCCAGGAGGACTGGGTTTGGAGAACTTCCAGGAAGCTGAACACGTGGGGCGTTTCTGGAGGGTGGCATGCCGGGGAGGGCACAGAAGCAGCATGTCTTTTCCCACATGCGTCGCTGTGTACATCTCTTCATCTGTATCCTTTGTACTGTCCTTTATAATAAACCAGCAAGCATAAATAAGTGTCCCTGAGTTCTGTGAGCCACTCTAGCAAATTAAGAGATTCCAAGAAGGGAGTCGTGGGACCCCTGATTTATAGCCTGCCTATCAGAAGCATAGGTACAGGTAACATAACCTGGAATTCAATACGTATCAGAAGTGGGGGCTCAGCCTGTGGTTTTGTTTTGTTTTTTTTTTTTGCGTTGGAGTCTCACTCTCTCGCCCAGGCTGGAGGGCAGTGGCACACACCTGGTCACCGCAGCCTTGACCTGCTGGGCTCGGGCGATCCTTCTGCCACAGCCTTCCAAGTAGCTGGAACAACGGGTATACGTCACCACACTAATTTATTTATTTATTTATTTATTGTAGAGATGTGGTCTCGCCCAGTTGCCCAGGCTGGTCTCAAACCCGTGGGCTCAGGCAATCCTCTCACTTCGGTCTCGCAAACTGCTGGGATTACAGGTGTGAGCCACCACAACCTGTAGTTTCTGAGGCTATCTCTGGGTAGATAGAGTCAGAATTGAATTGATAGAGGACACCAGCTGGTGTCTGCTGCAGAATGGCTTGTCTGCTTGGTGGATGGGGGAACTTCCCCCAACACTTGCTCACAGAAGTCCTCTATGTTGATTGTTGTGATAAGAGAGTAGAGGACAAACAGTTTGAGTTTTTCCATTCAAGGAGAACTAGTGTTGACTGAGTATCTAGTTATATTAGATACTACATAAAGTGCTTCACATGCTGTATCATTTTTTCCCTAACAATTCTATGAAGCAGACACTTCTGTCATTCCCCAATCACAGATGAGAAGATTGAGGCACAAACGATTGCGACAATTTGCTTAGGTAAAAATGGCAGAAAGGAGGTACACCAAGTCTATAGGACTCCAGACCCAGATCCCAAACACAATTCTATCCTGCTAGTCCCTGAATATAGATATAATCTCCACTAGGCCTGATAACTTTAGAAGTCTGAGTGGGAGGGATACCAACAACCAGCCAGTCAGGGAGTTGGGGGACGCCAAGGGCTCTTCCATGCCATGGGCTCACCTTGGTGATTTGCCAGGGTGAAGTTCTGGTCCTCAGCCATATGGGCTTGGAAATCCAATCAGCGCTGGGCACGGTGGCTCACGCCTGTAATCCCAGCAGAGGTGAGAGGATTACTTGAGCTCAGGGGTTCGAGACCAGGCTGAGCAAAATGGCGAGACCTCACCTCTATAATAAATTAAACAGTTAGGTGGGCAAGGTGGCACATGCCTGTGGTTCCAGCTGTTGGAAGGCTGAGGCGGAAGGATTGCCTGAGTCCAGCAGGTGGAGGCTGCAGTAGCTGTGAGCGTGCTACTGCACTCCAGCCTGGGTGACAGAGTGAGATTACAACCCCTCCCCACCAAAAAGAAATCTAATCAGCGAACACACAGACTATTGAGCAGGCTCAATTCCTAGAGGCTGGGATTCAAAACCAGAAGACCAGTTTATTCATAAAATGTAGAATAAAAATATAAATACATGGCCAAGGGCCAAAACATTCTCGTCCTGTGACTAGCACTTGAGAAGTCAGATGGTGAGAGTAGGTTGCTTGCAGAGTATAGAACCAGAAACGAGGGAGGCTGTTTTACGTTATAAATATTTACAGGCCATGATAGATGTAAACCCATTCAACTCCAACTTGGCTGCCTCCAGAACGGGCAGGCTAGTACCACCTCTCACCTACAAACACTTGAAGAAACACCACCAGCACATGCCTCGGAGACCCTCTTTCTTCTAACTTTTCAGGGCTGACCAGCTCTGCTACTGACTGATGTGTTTTTTCTTGAATTGGGGTTAATTTTTTTTAGGTTACTGCATGATTTTGACCCCCAGGGAGTCATTCTTCCTCTTTACTAAGAATCTGAACAACTATACTTGGATCCATTGTGCATTGATTTCAAGGTTTAAATCCGAAAGGGCAACTTGAGTTCCAAGTTCTTGGTGGGAAGTCCTCTCACTGAGGCCCTAAAGTACTGACAGTGGCAGCAGGAGACAGGACCCCTCCTTCCCCGTGGAAGCCGCCTTCTCCTTTCTGAAGGTTTTGCTGACTGGCTCTCCAATCAGAAACAGAGACTGTCGCCACTGGATTTTTTCCTGTCTCCCAAAAACTAAAGGATAACAAACACTGTTTCTTTAGCTACCAAAGAGACAGACTGCTTGGAGAAAGATTTACATGGCTCTGCAGACACCCTGGCTGTGCCAGCTCTGGGGGAGTCGGTGCACACGGTGTGAAGCAATTTTTTTCCCCTTGGCTCTTTGCCGTAGATCCAGGCGGCCACAGCAACAATCAGTGGCTCCTGCTCTCATGCAGAGCTTCCAGAATGCCTGGGCGTCTCCTGATGATAACAACTAGTGAAAGAGAAAGAAGTCCTATTAGCTGGAGCAGGCAAGAGGACAGTTAAAGGAGGAAAGTTGTCCCCAGAACCTTTGGACCCAGGGTAACTGCAGAGCCTAACGTCATGAAGCACAACCCTACGCTGCCAGAATCTACAGCATGACACCCTGCACAGGGAAAGAACAGAGTGGACAAACTCCTCTCCTTTTGCATCTTCAGAGCACAGGGAAAAAGAGGAGGGTCCTGGGAACGAGGCTGGGGAGCGGAACTTTTCCAGCACTATCCAGTTTGGCAAAGCCAAACTGGGAAAGCACAAGAACGGAAGAACCTCAGGTAGACCCAGAGCCCCTGGTACACGGACACAGAACACCAGATACACTTGATGATACCCACAGCCCCTCCCTCGAGGATCTCTAGCAGGGCTGACCAGGGCAGTCAAACTATAGTTCCTGATTCTCTTCACTGAAGGCCCACCAGGGCTCTCAACTGTCAAGTCTCCTCACCCAAGGGACTACGATTTCTTATAATATCCCACCTCCCTCCAACAGTCACACATTCAAGTGAAGCTCCCACCAGCATTCAAGGGCTAACTTTTTTTCTTTTTTGAGCTGGAGTCTTACTCTGTCGCCTAAGCTGGAGTGCAGTGGCACACACACAGCCACCACAACCTCAACCTACTGGGCTCAGGTGATTCTTCCGCCTCAGCCTTCCAAGTAGCTGGAATTACAGGCACGCACCACCATGCCTGACTAATGTTTTGATTTACTGTAGAGATGTGATGTCGCCAAATTGCCCAGTCTGGTCTTAGACCCATGGGCTCAGGCAACCTTCTCACCTCGGCCTCCCAAAGTGCTGAGATTATAGGCGTGAGTCACCATGCCCAGCCGAAGGGTTAACTTAATCGGAAGACTTGGCCCCGTGAGGGCTCCAGATTCTTGCAAGTTTGTTTTTTCAACATTCCCCTCTGTGCACTCCCCTCTTAATTGGCCCTACCCACTGAGGTAGATTCCAGATCCTTCTCCTCTGTCTTTAGCTTGGCTCAAGCCTCTGAACCCCTCCACTGCAAGGTCTAAAAGCAGGGAGATGGCCAAAATAGGCAGTCAGGGAAGCGCACAGGCATTCCTATTGCATCTGCTCAGTCTCTCAGCAAACCTCACGTCAGGAGATGTCTCAGGGCTACAGGCTGGGCCAGAGACAGTCTCCCCTTCCTCAGAGAGGAGGTCTGAGGCATGGAGAAAGGTCTCCCAGAGGCTGTCTGCTGGGTGTTGAAAGTTAGAGACACTGCTGCTGAACGTGGGTGTTCCCCAGAGACTCCTTTAGGATGGAATTCCCAGGTCTGTCTGAGCTGTCCCTGATGTTGCTTTGGATGTCAGTGGCTCTCAGAGGAGCTGCCATGCATGGATGTCCCAGGTAACTGCTATTGTTGTTATTCTTCCCAACAAAGCCAGACAACAGTGATAGGCTGCAACTTTAGCAAGGGTCATCTGACTGATTAAAAACATTTGTTGAACATCGGCATGTGCAGTGCACCACTTGAGATGTGGAAGGGAACAAAAAGAAATAAGAAAACGAATTTTCCCCTCTAGGAGGCCACATTCTAATGGAGACACGGGTGCACACTGTACTATAAAGTGAGGACCCAGAGCTCCTGGTCTGTGGACAAGTGACAGTAATAGTGTTCACACCTGGTAACGCCAAAGGAGAGCATTTTCACCTGCAAGGCCATGAGGCAGATGCTTGGGATCTCCTGAGCTAGCCTGATTCTGTTTTTGTCTAAGAAGCCAATGCCAAGGTCAATGAAGGCAGTTGTAACACATTAAGCACCATAAATAAATATTTAGTAATGCCCTGTGTGCATCTAACAGGAGCCCAGTAGTTTCTTTTAAAAATGATCTCTTTTAAATTAGCGAAACAGTTCGGGCTTGGTGGCTCAGCCTGTAATCCTGCACTTTGGAAGGCTGAGGCGAGTGGATTGTCTGAGTCCATGGATTTGAGACCAACCCGGGCAACTTGGTGAGTCCTTGTCTCTACAATAAAAAATAAGAGATCAGCCAGGCATGGTAGCATGCACCTGTAGTTCTGGCGACCTGGAAGGCAGAGGCAGAAGGATCGCCAGAGACCAACAGGTCGACGCTGGGGTGGCTGCGAGTGTGCTGCTGCATTCCAGCTTGGGTGACAGAGTGAGACTCCAACTCAAAATAAGTTAAATAAATAAATACGTGAAACGGGTTGATCCGTCAGTCACTCACCTGTAATAGCAAGAAACCTGGAAGTTGCATTTCCCTTTCCTGTTCCCCAGGGTAACACACACTAGAACAAACAGGGTTCACAACCAGGAATAAAGGTGACTCATGCTCTTAGGCTTCCTCTCCTTTTAGAACACACTGATTGAAGACTTGGAATGGAACGCCATTCGTTCTCACAGGGAAAGAGATGAAGTCGCCAGAGGAGAGAGGTTAGGAAGGAGCAGAGACACGAGGTGAAGAAACTGGAGGCTGTGGCTATGGCACAGCTTTTGACAAAGTCTCTTCATCTCAGAAGATAGGGCTGTTCTGGGGAGATTATATTCCAGGTGGAAAGGCGAGCATGAGTAGAAATCATACATGTTCTGGCTCAACATCCTAGGGGAAGTAAGTCGTGACAACATCAACAGTATCTTTTTTTTTTTTTTTTTTTAGTTGGAGTCTCACTGTGTCACCCAGGCTGGAGTGCAGTGGCATGCTCACGGCTACCACAGCCTCAACCTGCTGGGCTCAGGCGATCCTCCTGCCTCAGTCTTCCAAGTAGCCGGAACTACAGGTGCGTGCTACCACACCCAGCTATGTTTTTGATTTATTGTAGAGACGAGGTCTCCCCAAGTTGCCCGGGCTGGCCTCGAACCCCTGGGCTCAGGCAGTCCTCTTGTGTCGGCCTCCCAAAGTGCTGGGATTACAGGCTTGTGCCACCGTGCCCGGCCCACGAACAGTATCTTATTGACCTGGTCCCAGTCCAGGGCTTCCAAGTCTTAGAAAACCTGAAAACAAAATCGACAAGGGTACAGGCATAATCGAGAAT
Organism: Carlito syrichta; assembly: GCF_000164805.1. Lineage (NCBI taxonomy): Eukaryota > Metazoa > Chordata > Mammalia > Primates > Tarsiidae > Carlito > Carlito syrichta. Next base: position 297,864 of record NW_007251111.1, on the reverse strand, counting down.
TACCAGTGGAGAGGAGGCGGACCTTTCCCAGGGCTGAAACCTCAACGGTGACATTAAGCAACCTCAGGTTAAGAGCTAACCTGAAATCCAGGAGAGGCAGCCCAAGGCACACAAGAGATGGGTGAGGAACAGGAACATTTTATCTTTTCCATAATTGTACTCCAAGATGCTGACATGAAGGGAAACAGCGCGGTGAACTCCTCCTATCCTGGGCTCTTGGCCTTCTAGTTTAAAAGGAAGGATTGATGTCTCTCCCTCCAGTGAGTTCTTATAGGCGTTTTTCCTCCTGTATGATGCCTTTGCTATTTCTTCTATTCATAATTGTCACATAAGCCCGTGCCTGCTATTTAAGTATTCATGTTTATTTTTGAATAAACTCTTCACTGCTTGAGGGCTTCATACCTTCAGTGGTAACTAGCTCAGCTGCCTACTCTTATTGGGTCTTTAGGAAACGTTGCTGGATTTCATGTTATAGGAGAACTGGACTTCAAGGGTCAACAGCTGCAAGGTCTGGCAATCCATAGGTCTGGCCAAGAATTTCCACGAGGCAAGGCAACGTTTGGCAATTACAAGGGCATTCCAGTGAAGTGAAGAGGAGTGTCAGATTTTGCAATAGTTCTGCAAATAAAATAGATTTTCTGGAGTGGCTGGGTTCTCGGAAAAACATGTGCTGATGGCAAAGAGGAATCTTGATCCTCACCTCTGTGGAGATCATGCGAGATAGAATCCCTGCCAGATTCAAACAGAAAGAGATGACATGAATACATGTTCTGAATTCTACATGGCATTATGCTAGGTATTACACATGCAGAATATTGCCCTCAAGCTTAAAATCGTAATAGGGAGTCAAAGTGCATGTGCATCAAATAACGAGGGAACGACATGAATGTTACATTAAGCTGAAGAAGGCATCCTAAGAGGGAAGGTAGTCTTGAGATGAGTCTTTGCTACTCTATCCTCAGGTCATTTGAAACATAATAAAGTTTATTGCTTTAACACCACCCCCACCTTACCCTCACCTATTAATATTTCAAGATAGCCTTTCATTTGCCTCCTGGGACGATGTGCCTAATATCCCTTTAGCTTTTGACTTAGGCTCTAAAATCCTAACTTGCAGATTAAGCCTCACTCCATTTCAAGGACTCCAATCCTCTCTGCTAGAAAAACGTGAGGAAGCCGGGTCATTAGTTCAAAAAGTCAGTCTCAGGGGCAATCAGAGGGAGGAGATTCCTGACATTTGCTTCCTAGGACTAAATTTCTTTTTTTTTTTTTTTTTTGAGTTGGAGTCTCACTCTGTCGCCCAGACTGGAGTGCGGTGGCTGCTCCCGGCCACCGTGGCCTTGACCTGCTGGACTCTGGCGATTCTTCCGCCTCAGCCTTCCAAGTAGCTGGAACTACAGGCGTGCACTACCACACCTGGCTGATTTTTGATTTATTGTAGAGATGAGGTCTCGCCAAGTTGCCCAGACGGGTCTCGAACTCGCAGGCTCAGGCAATCCACTCACCTCAGCCTACCAAAGGCGCGAGATTACAGGCTGAGCCATCGAGCCCGGCAGGACTAAATTTCTTGCAGTAACTTCTCCCATGGATAGAATTACAGCCCCCCTGGTCTGGTGCAGTCGCTCACGCCTATAATCCCAGAGCTTTGGAGATGAGATTGCCTGAGCCTATGGGTTCGACACTAGCTGGGCAACATGGTGAGACCTCATTTCTACAATAAATCAAAAAATTAGCTGGGTGTGATGGCATGCGGCTATAGTTTCTGCTACTTGTAAGGCTGAGGCGGAAGGATCGCCTGAGCCCAGCAGGTCGAGGCTGTGGTAGCTGTGAGCGTGTCACTGCACTCCAGCCTGGGGTTTCTCTCTGGTTTCTATGGCCAGGTTTTTTGGATGTCAACTTTTTGTGCACCTGAATCTGTATAAATTATCTAATACTTCTTTAATTTAACATTCTGAACCTTGGATTCATTTTGGATTTTTTTTTTTTTTTTTACCGTAAGTAAAAACGTTCTACCACAGTCCTGGGGCTAGTTCTAGTAGGAGAATTACAGGAAAGGCAGTACACTGGAAGCCTAAGGGTCTCATTTTAAATGTGTCTGGCTACAAGGCAAGATGAGAGCCGGGCTCGGTGGCTCAGCCTGTAATCCCGCGCCTTTGGGAGGCCAAGGTGAGTGGATTGCCTGAGCCCGCGGGTTTGAGACCTGCCTGGGCAACTTGGCGAGACCTCATCTCTACAATAAATCAAAAATCAGCCGGGCATGGTAGCGTGCGGCTGTAGTTCCAGCTACTTGGAACTGAGGTGGAAGGATAGCCAGAGCCCAGCAGATCGAGGCTGCGGTGGCCGGGAGTGGCCACTGCACTCCAGTCTGGGTGACAGAGTGAGACTCCAACTCAAAAAAAAAAAAACAACAACAATACAAGGCAAGATGAGCTCACAGTTATTGACTTGTTTGTGATACACAGAAAATTTCTGCTTTAAAGCATGAGGCAAGGAGAAGGGTATTTCAGAAAGAAAAAAAAAACAGCATAGAATGCATTAGCCAGCAAGGTGACCAACAAAACACAGGACTGCCTTAGCATTGACATCAGATCAAATGAGATAACACATGCCAAATACTCAGCACAGCACGGTTCCTGGCACTCAACAAATAATAAATCTCTTCCCCTTGTATACTATACTGTGTAATACTGAGTATAGATTTTAAGAGTTTAAACAGTATACAGTTTGTAATTGTAAAAATCTATGCAAATCTATGCTGTATGTAGATTTTACAGTTTACATAGCACTTTTGAATACATTAAGCCCTTTCCTTCCCCCATACCTTGTGAATCAGATATCTCCCGCAGAGTAGTGACTTGACCTCCCAAAAATAGCACATCTGAAAAACTCCAAGGCTGAGAGTCAGACCTAGGTCTTCAGACACCAAAGCAAAATCCCTTTTCCCTGCACTGCAGATCCTTCCATGGTCTTGTCCTAGACTTAAGACTACAAAAACTTGGACTTGAGTGCTAACAGTGGGATAAAGATGAAAGAATGACCTGTGAATTCCGGGGTAGCAGAGGTTTTTGGAGCCTTGTAATTATACATCCTTATTCGTAAAATAACAAAACTGCATCTGTCTATTGCAAGACACATACATTGTCACTTGTGAGATCGAGGCATGGCTTATAACTGATGATATTTTACAGTTGTTGCTGCCGCGCAGCAGTTGTGATGTAGTTGTCGTTTTCTGAGGTAGTTGTCATTGTCTGCTCATACACAAACTTGGTTGTTATTCCTGGTGGCATGACTGAGCAACTGACACCCACGGACATTTCAGTGCGCTGTCTTAAGGACCATATGAACAAATTAGGAAGCCTAGTTGTAGCCTGAAAACCTTCCAATGACACTTTGCAGTAAGATCAAGAAAGTACCAAAACTTACAGAATGAGTGTCAGAGGCCTGGGAAAAACCTCAGAAAAAAAATGGTTGAGACCTGCCCGTGGAATGCTGCGTCACCAGTACTCTTGATGCAACACTTGTAATACCGCATTGAAAAGCACAGACGCCAATGACTCAGAGTCAAAAGTGATTCAGACTCTGAATGTGAAGACGTTCTGGCCTGCTGAATAATTTCCTGGATATTTTCCTTTTATTAATGCACAAGGGTGATACATGATAAAAATCAATGTTTACACAAATGGAAACAAGTACTTTTAGCGAGGGCTGATGACAAGAATGTGTAGGGCCAAAGATGAGTTTACAGCATCATTTTCTTTCTTAGTAGCAAATGTTGTGCCTTTCAAGCAGTAGTATCTTAGATTCAGTGAAAATAGTCAGATTATATTTATATAAATGCTTTGAAATTCATACAGTCAACTCATTTTGATCATCACAACAACCTCGTGACATTAGGAGCAAAATATCATCTCTAATTTTACTTCTGGGGAAAATAAGGTAGATTAAATAATCTACTCACACAACCCTAGAATCAGGATAAGAACATCATCCTCGTTCAGTCCTCTAGAATAAGCCCCAAAACCTCCTTTACTCTCTAACATTTCAAGCTTTCTATAAACTTAGAGCCACTGCTTTTTTATGAAAGGGAACCTATCTCATGAGATTGACTATAATAGTTCAGAATAAATATTGAACATGACTCCCTTTTGGCAAGGAAAGTGAATTGTCAGGGTTCTAACAACAAAAAAAATCACTGTTGCACAAAGCCTAGTACACATAAAAGGTTTCAAATAAATAATAGCGGTTGTAGTAGTACTCAGGGGTTAATACTGGCTATGCCAGCAGTCAAACCCTAAATTCTCAGTGGCTTAAATAACAGAAATTTGCATCTCACACATGCCATGTATCTAGCATGGGTTTGCAAGCAGTGGAAGTTATGCTGTTCACCTCACCTTCACTCAGTGCTGTGGTTTGAATGTTTGTGTGCTCTCCAAATTTCATGTTGGAACGAAACCCTCAATGTGATATTATTAAGAGGTGAAGGCTTTAGGAGGTGATTCAGTCATGAGGGCTCCACCCTCATGAGTCGGATCAATGCTTTATAAGAGAGGCTTTACATAGCATTTCTCCCTTTTTGCCCTTCATTACACCATGTGAAGACAAGGAATCAGCTTGAAAAAGTGACTGGGCCCTCATCAGACACCAAATTTGCTGGTGCCTCGATCTTAAATATCCCAGCATCCAGAACTCTAAGAAATGCATTTCTAAGCTGGGCGCAATGGCTCACGCCTGCAGCCCCAGCATTTCCGGAGGCTGGGGTGAGAGGATTGTCTGAGCTCAGGAGTTTGAGACCAGCCCGGGCCACTTGGCGAGACCTCATCTCTACAATAAATCAAAAATTTGCTGGGTGTGGTGGCATGCACCTGTAGTTCGAGCTAATTGGAAGGCTGAAACAAAAGGGTCACCTGAGCCCAGCACGTTGAGGCTGTGGTGGCCATGAGTGTGCCACTGCACTCCAGCCTGGATGACAGAGAAAAAAAGAAATAAATTTCTATCATTTAGAAACATCCTGTCTCAGGTACTTTTTTTTTTTTATAGCAGCACAAAATGACTAAGACAGAAACTGGAACTGAGAATGGGGTATTGCTATAATAAATAGCTAAAATGTGAAATCGGCTTTGGAACTAGGTAGTAAGTAGGGTCTGGAAGAATTTGCAGGTGCATGCTAGAAAAAGCCTGGATTGCCATGAAAGAAGCAGAGTATTAAGCGTGATTCTGGTGAGACTTCAGAATAAGAGAACTGTGGAGAGAACCTAAATCTTCTAAGAGATTAATTAAATGGTGGTAGTACCCAGAATGCTAGGAGAAATATGCACAGCAGAGGCCATTCTGATGTGGTCTCAGATGGAAATGAGGAACAAAGTATTGGAAACCAGAAGAAAGACCATTCTTGTTATAAAGTGGCAAAGAGCTTGGCTAATTTGTCCTAAAGCTTTGTGGAAGGCAGAACTTGCAAGGGATGATTAGGCTATTTGGCAGAATAACTATGTAACCAAAGTGTTGAGGATGCTGCCTGGTTCCTTTTGACTGTTTATACTAAAATGCAAAAAGAGATGAATTAAAGATAGAATTAAAAGGAAAGAAGAAGATCTGGAAAATTCTCAGCCTGGTGCTAAAAATCATCTGGGGTACAATACAATTTTAAAGCATTTATTTGAGTGAGAAGCAATTCATAAATTGGGGAGCACCAGACCAAAAAAAGTCTAGTGATTTTTATTTTTTTGAGTCCGAGTTTCACTCTGTTGCCCAGGTTGGAGTGCATTGGCACGCTCATGGCCACCACAGCCTTGAACGGCTGGGCTTAGGCCATCCTTCCGCTTCAGACTTCCAAATCGCTGGAACTACAGGTGTGTGCTACCATGCCCAGCTGATTTTTTTGATTTATTGTAGAGACCAGGTCTCACCAAGTTGCTCAGGCTGGTCTTGAATCCCGGAGGTCAGGCAATCCTTTTGACTTGGCCTTCCAAAGTGCTAGGATTACAAGCTTGAGCCACCACATCCAGCCAAGTCTAGTGTTCTAATTACAAAAATGTCAGGTTTGAACAGTGGATCACAACTGTAATCCCCGTAATTTGGGAGGCCAAGGCATAAGAATTGCTTGAGGCCAGGAGTTTGAGACCAGACTGGGCAACATGGTGAGACCCTGTCTCTAAAAAAATAAAATTTAAAAAAGTTAGCTGAGCATGGTGGTACACAACTGTAATTCTACTGCTTGGGAGGTTGAGAAGGGAGGATTGTCTGAGTCCAGGAATTCAAGGTTGCAGTGAGCTATGATCGCCCCACTGCACTCCAGCCTGGGTGACAGAACAAGATTCTGTCCACAAAAAATAATAATAAAAAATTTTAAAAGGCCAGTATTTGTTGGAAAAATATGGAAGGAAAATAAAGAAATTACTTGATTTGTTTGCAATAATAAATTTGCCTTTTTCTTTTTTTGAGTTGGAATCTCACTCTGTCACCCAGGCTGGAGTGAAGTGGCACGCTCACGACCACCACAGCCTGGACCTGCTGGGCTTAGGTGATCCTTCCACCTCAGGCTTCCAAGTAGCTGGAACTACAGGCACGTGCCACCATGCCAGCTAATTTTTTGATTTATTGTAGAGATGAGGTCTCACCAAGTTGCCCAGGCTGGTCTTGAACCCGTGGACTCAGGCAGTCCTCTCACCTCGGCCTCCCAAAGTGCTGGGATTATAGGCGTGAGCCACTGTGCCAGGCTATAAATTTACCTTTTTAAGGTACTTGTTAGACAGTCCCTAATCACATAATCATATGTTAGTTGGCTGCTTATGATTGGCTGGGGTTAAGTTTAGTTTTGTCTAGTGTAAGCACATATAAGAAATTATTCATCGGGCTCGGTGGCTCAGCCTGTAATCCCACGCTTTGGGAGGCCGAGGTGAGTGAACTGCCTGAGCCCGCAGGTTCGAGACCTGTCTGGGAAACTTGGTGAGACCTCATCTCTACAATAAAGCAAAAAAATTAGCCGGGCGTGGTAGTGCGTACCTGTAGTTCCGGCCACTTGGAAGGCTGAGGAGGGAGGATTGCCAGAGCCCAGCAGGTCAAGGCTGCAGTGGCTGGGAGCGTGCCACTGCATTCCAGTCTGGGCGACAGAGTGAGACTCCAACTCAAAGAAAAAAAAAAGAAATTATCCAAGTTAAATTTTGCTTATACTTTCAGTTTAAGCAAGATTTAGTCTATTTCATTTTGGGGGTGGGGGTTGAATTGGAGTCTCGCTCTGTCACCCAGACTGGAGTGCAGTGGCACACCCATGGTGACTACAGCCTCAACCTGCTGGGTTCAGGTGATTCTTCCGCTTCAACTTTCCAAGTAGCTGGAACTACAGGCACACGCCACCACGCATGGCTAATTTTTTGATTTACTGTATTGATGAGTTGCCAAGTTGCCCAGGCTGGTCTCGAATCCCTGGGCTCAGGCAGTCCTCTCACCGCAGCCTTCCAGAGTGCTGGGATTATAGGCGTAAGCCACGGCACCTGGCCGATTTAGGCTATTTCTAAGGCCTTTGGCTTTGTCTGCTTAGGAACTTTTCAGGCCTGGTCTCCATTTTAGTTTTGCTTTAACCCTGGCCAGGGTGCAAAAGTATTTTTGGGAAAAAATACCAAAGACCTGACCAAGTGACAATTTGATAAGGAGAACAGTATGGATAAAAGGAAGCCAGATGTTGTGCATCAGGAAAATGGGAAGAATGACCCTGAAGGCATTTCTGAGATCTTTAAGGCTGCCATTCCCATCACAGGTCTGGTGTGCTAGTGCCTAAGGAAAGAACAACAGCTCTCAGCAGCCCAAGAGATGCCTCAGGTCTCTGTTCCCGGCTATCTGCTATAGCACTCCTTGGCTGCCCATGGCTCAACTGGACCCAGGTGTGGCTTGGGCCTCTGCTCCTGAAGGCACAACAGTAAACCTTGGTGACATCCTTGTGGTGCCAATTCTGCAGGTGTGCAGAGTGCAGGGGCTTTGGAGGCATTGCTATCTCCACTGAGAGTTCAAAAGTTGCCTCCAGCCGGGCTCAGTGGCTCAGCCTGTAATCCCAGCACTTTGGGAGGTCAAGGCAGGTTCAAGACCTACCTGGACAACTTGGCAAGACCTCATCTATACAATAAATCAAAAATTAGCCGGGCGTGGTAGCGAGCACCTGTAGTTCCAGCTACTTGGAAGGCCGAGGTGGAAGGATTGCCGGAGCCCAGCAGGTCGAGGCTGCGGTGGCCGGGAGCGGCCACTGCACTCCAGTCTGGGTGACAGAGTGAGACTCTAACTCAAACAAACATTAAAAAACAAAACAAACAAACAAAAAACAAAGGCTGCCTCCAAAAGCCTCAGGACCCAAGCAGAGATCCCCCCATGAGGGCAGTATCTAGTGAGGTCATGGGACAGGGCTACCTCTAAGACCCCCAAAGCACAGAGTCACCAGCATGCAGAAGATGCCTGGGAGACTCGACTCACAACTGCAACCCCCGAGAGCTGCAACATGGGCCCAGTGAGGTCATGAGACAGCAGCTGCCCACAGCCTTGGGAGTCTAATCTCCACGCTAGTGTGTTGAGAAGTGGGACACAGAGTCAAAGATTATTTGTATGAAGCTTCAAAGTTTAATGCTGCTTGCCATGTTGGGTCTTAGACTTCCTTGGGACCTCTTACCCCTTTCTTCTTGCCTGTTGTTCCCTTTTGGAATGGGAACATCGATCCTCTGCCTGTCCACCACTGTATTTTGGAAGCACATAGCTTGTTTGTTTTCACAGGCTCACAGCTGGAGATGAATTTGCCTCAGTGTGAATTGTCCATATCTGATTATTTATTTATTATTTTTTTAGTTGGAATCTCACTCCTTTGCCCAGGCTGGAGTACAGTGGCATGCACGCTCATAGCCACCCCAGCGTCAAACTTCTGGACTCCAGCGATCCTTCCTCCTCAGCCTTTTGAGTAGCTAGAACTACAAACACACGCTACCAGGCCTGGCTATTTTTTATTTTATTGTAGAGATGAGGTCTCGCCAAGTTGCCCTGTCTGGTCTTGAACCTGCAGGCTCAGACAACCCACTCGCCTCGGCCTTTCAAAGTGCTGGGATTACAGGCTGAGCCACCAAGACTGGTCTGATTTAGATATTTAGATGAGACTTTGGGGTTAGACTTTAAAGTTGATTCAGGAACACTCTAAGACTTTTGAGTTGGTCACTCGGGCCAGTAATCCCAGCACTTTGGAAGGCAGAGATGAGAGAACAGCCTACGTCCAGGGGTTAGAGACCAGCCTGAGCAACTTGGCAGGCCTCATCTCTACAATAATTCAAAAAACTGGCCAGGCGTGGTGGTGTGCACCTGTGGTTCCAGTTACTCAGAAGGATGAGGTGGAAGGATCACCTGAGCCTAGCTGGTCAAGGCTGCGGTGGCCGTGAGTGTGCCACTGTACTCCAGCCTGGGCGACAGAGTGAGACTACTCAAAAAACAAAAGAAAACAAATGAACAAAAAAAGATTCTTGAGGCTACTGGGATGGAATGAATATATTCTGTATATATGAAGGACATAAACTTGGGGGAACAAGGGCAAAATGCTATGGTTTGAATATCCATGCCTTCTCCAAAATTCAAGTTGAAACTTAATCTCCAGTGCAACAGTATTAAGAGGCAGGCCTTTGGGGATTGAGGAGGTCCTGACTGCACCCTCATTGATGGGTAAGTGCCTCATAAGAAGGCTTGAGGGCTGAGTTTGCCCCTCTGTCCCTTCCTCTATGTGAGGACACAGTTTTTGTGCCCTTGGGAAGAGGCAGCAAGAAAGTGCTGTCTTAGAAGCAAGAGAATAGCCCTCCCCAGATACTAAACCTAACAGAACCTTGATCTTGGACTTCTCAGACTCCAGAACTGTGAGAAACAAACTTCTCTTGTTTAAAAATTGCCTGGTTTCAGGCATTTTGTCACAGTAGCACAAATGGAATATGAGACTCAGTAACCACAACGACTATGTCTTGTAGCAGGACCATGTGGAACATGTAACCTCTGGCGTTGCTTCAAGAAGCACATTCACTTATAGCTTCCTCAGCCTGAAAATGATATATGCCATTTCCTTCTTAGACCATTAGTCAGCTGTAATCACATGACTACAACCTAACCGCAAGGGACACTGGAAAAAGCAAGGGCACACTGGAATATTTGGTGAGTACTGTCTATGTCATAGTGGTTCTATTTTTTTTTTTTTTTTTAGTTGTAGTCTTACTCTGTCGCCCAGGCTGGAGTGCCGTGGCACGCTCATGGTCACCACCACCTCAGTCTACTGGGCTCAGGTGATCCTTCTGCCTCTGCTTCTGCCTCAGCCTTCCAAGTAGCTGGAACCACAGGCCCACGCCACCATACCAGACTAATTTTTAAAAAAATTCATTGTAGATATGAGGTCTTGCCAAATTGCCCAGGCTAATCTTGAACCCCTGGACTCAGGCAATCCTCTCACCTTGGCCTCCCAAGGTGCTGGGATTATAGGTGTGAGCCACCGTGCCTGGAGATCCTGTGATTATTTACTTGAGGGCAAGAATCTGTTTTATTTACTGATATTCCCAGACATCTAAAAAAATGCCTGATACTTAGTGTTCACTAATAATTGTTGAATTAATAAATTGATGAATTAATAAATGGCATCTGAAGCTGCCATGCATCACTCTGAAAAGTTTCTAGATGGAATTAGACACTAAAGTTTAGATTAATATTTCAGAAACACTAGAATTAACAAGAAGAAAGTAAGAATATATTTGAAGTTGATGAACTCATTCTTTTTTTTTTTTTTTTTACACTTAGGCTACGTTAAATTTGTTTAATTTTTCTTTCTTTAGGAACAAATTAGTCTTGGTTTATTGTAATTTTTACTTTATAAACTTTTGTTTGTTTGTTTGTTTGTTTGTTTTGAGTTGGAGTCTCACTCTGTCGCCCAGACTGGAGTGCAGTGGCCACTCCTAGCCACCGCAGCCTCGACCCGCTGGGCTCCGGTGATCCTTCCGCCTCAGCCTTCCAAGTAGCCAGAATTATAGGCAAGTGCTACCACGCCCGGCTGATTTTTTGATTTATTGTAGAGATGAGGTCTTGCCTGCCCAGGCGGGTCTCGAACCGGCGGGCTCAGGCAATCCACTCACCTCAGCCTCCCAAAGGCGTGGGATTACAGGTTGAGCCACCGAGCCCGGCATTTTATAAACTTTTTAATCGTTTTTTTTTTTTTTACTCTTTTATAACAACACATACCTTAAAATACAGACACATTGTACAGCTGTATAAACATATTTTCCTTTTTTAATACTCTTATTCTTTTTTTTTTTTGAGCTGGAGTCTCACTCTGTCACCCAGACTGGAGTGCAGTGGCCGCTTCAGGCCACTGCAGCCTTGACCTGCTGGGCTCCGGCGCTCCTTCCACCTCAGCCTTCCAAGTAGCTAGAACTACAGGCGCGCGCTACCACGCCCGGCTAATTTTTGATTCATTGTAGAGATGCGTCTCGCCAAGTTGCCCAGGCAGCTCTTGAACCTGCGGACTCAGACAATTCACTCACCTCAGCCTCCCAAAGCGCGGGATTATAGGCTGAGCCACCGAGTTCAGCTTAATATCCTTATTCTAAAAGCTTTTCTCTGTTTCTAATTTTTTGTTGTTGTTAAAAATCAAGCCGGGCTCAGTGGCTCAGCCTGTAATCCCGCGCCTTTGGGGGACTGAGGTGAGTGGATTGCCTGAGCCCACGGGTTC
>NW_007251111.1:276316-285931 GCF_000164805.1 Carlito syrichta | reverse complement strand
CGGCCATAGCACTCCAGTCTGGGCGACAGAGTGAGACTCCAACTCAAAAAAAAAAAAAAATCAAGACACAAAGACATACTTTAGCCAAGTCCTACACAGGGTCAGGGTCATCACATCCATGTCACCATCCTCCACCTCCAAATCTTACCTACTGGGAGTCTTCAGGGGCAATAACATGCATAGAGTTGGATGAACTCATTTTCTTTTTCTTTTTTTGAATTGGAGTCTCAGTCTGTTGCCCAGGCTGGAGTGCAGCCCCAAGATCACGGCCACTGCAGCCTGGACCTGCTGGGCTCCGATGATCCTTCCGCCTCAGCCTTCCAAGTAGCTGGAACTACAGGCGCATGCTACCACACCTGGCTAACTTTTGATTTATTGTAGAGATGAAGTTTCACCAAGTTGCCTAGGCGGGTCTCGAACCCGCGGGCTCAGGCAATCCACTCGCCTCGGCCTCCCAAAGTGCTGGGATTACAGGCTGAGCCACCGAGCCCGGCCATCATTCTTAAATGTACTTACAGGTTATATGAAATCTTTTTAATGGTAGCTCAATGATTCTTTAAATTGGTTAAGATCTGAGGAGACACAAGTCAACTCTAAAAGCCAGCCTGGATTTTGGGTTTCATTTAAACATGAACAGACTGCAGTCTTCCTAGAAATGATTGCTTGGAGGCTTGGGAACAGTTTGTCATTATAAGAATTTTAAGATTGTGGAGATAAGAAAGGGTAAGGAGTCCTGAGGCAAGGGGAACCACTTGACAAGCAGCAGTCCTTTTGGCGCTAATTCAACACCTGTTCTCAACTTTATCAGCATGGCTTGGGAGACACAGAGAGTTCAATACTAGGGTTTTCACAAAGGAAATCTCAAAGTGATATTGAAATGCAATTCATCATTCCACCATCATCCAAATATGCACAAAGCACAATGCTTGGTGCCAGAGATTCAAGGGGCAAAAGATAGGATTTCTACCCTAACGGAATTTATAGTCTAATAGGGAAGGTGGATACTTAACAACTATTATAATACGTGTGACAATGGTTGCAAAGGGAGGTGCCAGTTGCCTGCCGTAAAAAACTGGGGGACTATGCCTGGTTTTGAGCAGTAGAAAAGGAGGATCAGGGCCAGGCTTGGTGGCTCAGTCTGTAATCCCAGCACTTTGGGAGGCCGAGGCGAGTAGACTGCCTGAGCCCGCGGGTTCGAGACCTGCCCAGGTAACTTGGCAAGACCTCATCTCTACAATAATTCAAAAATTAGCCGGGCGTGGTAGCGCACGCCTGTAGTTCCAGCTACTCAGAAGGCTGAGGAGGAAGGATCGCCGGAGCCCAGCAGGTCGATGCTGCAGTGGCCAGGAGCGTGCCACTGCACTCCAGTCTGGGTGACAGTGAGACTTCAACTCAAATCAAAAAAAAGAAAAGAAAAGAAAATTAGGATCAGAAAGAATCTCCTCAAGAAACTGTTGTTTCAACTTAAGTCCACAGGATCAGGAGGATTTGGCAATGGGAAAAGTGAGGGGAACTCCAGACGGAGGAAAGAGCTTGTCCTAACAACTGCACTATGAAATCACACAGGATGACACGCTTAATCACACAGTTAAAGAAGCAGCAGCAGAAGAAAATGACTTGTCCAAGGGACGTAGCAAGGTGCTTAATTAGGACCATAGGCCCTGCTCCTTACCTTTCAGGGCAAGGCACACAATCCCTTTAGGGTAGACTCTCCTGCCGGAAACAGTAGCTGGGTCACTCCTATGGCCCATCAGGCACATTGACCTCCATGACCTAAACTGATGTAACAGATATCAAGTTACAGCATGTCTCACAGCTCGCAGGATGACAGATAAAGAGCCCTATGCGGCTCTCATGTAGGAAGAGGGTGGTGCGTCGTGGCCGAGGGGGAAGCTGCATCAGTGAGAGCCAAATGCTAAAAGCAGCTGCATGTGACATTTCCGTCAGCAGTCCTCCCTCATTGTGTATGAGACACACATCAGATGTTCTGGTTTATGATTTCAGCCTCAGAGTACGTCCCCTCTGAGATCCAAGCTCACGTAGCTCTCCCAGTGGCACTGAGCCTGCTCCTTAACTGAGCTCTACAGTCTATCCAAGAGGGATAACTAAACAAATGCTGAGGTCTTCGGGACCCTTTTCAAAACCTCCCCTCAGGGAGCTCTGAGAATTTGTGGATTGGTTAAGTCTCAGGCCCAGGTGCCTACTCTTGCTAGAAGGTGACAAAGCACAGGCTACCAAAGAGATTCTGCACAGATGCCAGAATTATGACAGAACACAAGGTCACATATGCTACTGTCTTCCCCCATTTATATCAGCCCACAGGACAATCTAGTCTCTTTCCTTTGGAAGACACAATAGAGGCCAACTCTTGGAGGTCCCAGGTAAGCACCATTTTATCTGTTAGGTAGATCAGACCTATGGAGGACTAAGTCTTTGCTTTTTCACATTGTGTGTAATTTCTCCGGCAAATTAAAGTAGAAGAATCTATTATTTACAGGGCAGATAACCAAGGGATGTCCTTAGAGGCGTTTACTTTTTTGATGTAAGAGCAGATCCCGATTTCACTGAGATGTCAGCAGATGAAAAGATATGGCTGCATACTAACTAATTTCCAAAGCTTTAAAAGTTGCTGATATTCTGCTCATTTAAAAAATATTACTTTAGAGATTTCTGTTAAATATTGGTGTTGAAATCAGTTGCTTGCTTCCAAAATTGCTAGATCGCTGGGCTCGGTGGCTCAGCCTGTAATCCTACGCCTTTGGGAGGCTGAGGTGAGTGGATTGCCTGAGCCCACGGGTTCGAGACCCGCCTGGGCAGCGAGACCTCATCTCTACAATAAATCAAAAAATCAGCCGGGCGTGGTAGCGCGTGCCTGTAATTCCGGCTACTTGGAAGGCTGAGGCGGAAGGATCGCCGGAGCCCAGCAGGTCGAGGCTGCGGTGGCCGGGAGCGGCCACTGCACTCCAGTCTGGGCGACAGAGTGAGACTCCAACTCAAAAAAAAAAAAAAAAAAAAATTGCTAGATCATATAATCTCTCAGATTACCTCCTCAAATTATCTCACAGTTTATGAAAACCACTGGAAAATAAATGTCAAAAGTCTTTCTTTTCAAGGAACAAAATGACAATAACAATGATCTGTTCTAATCTAAATGATAGGAGTATCTGAGCACCAAAGCTGCATGTTTTACCACTGGGGGGCCAAGTTTTGTTTTGTTACAGAAATCTTTTCATAACCAGATGACAGACCCAGTAATGGATGATTTGAATGGCTGGCTGGCTTGGAAGGAGCATGCTAAAGTTAAGAGTGAGGTTGTATCACGGCTTCCTAGTCCATGATTTCTCAACCCCCACGGCAAAGTGGGGGTAAAATTCATCCATTTGGTCTTCAAATACTCAAAGAAAATCTATGTTTGTTGTACTGACGAATAAGGTATGCTTCCTGCTGTATATACATATATATTAGACTGAACTATATATTAGGCCAGAGTGTATATCTGTTTCAATTGCCATTTTATATCCAGGAATAGCACAGAATCAGTCATGGTAGGAGCTCAATATTGATTGAATGCCTAAATATATGCACAAAAGTGTTCGTGGTGTTACCTTTGTAATATTGAGATGTATCATGGCTTTTTGACAACCACATTTTGTTTATTTGTTAGTCAAAGTTACATCAAACATACTTAAAAATTTTTTTTTTATTTTTTTGAGTCAGGGACTCACTCTGTTGCCCAGGCTGGAGTGCAGGGACACCATTATGCCTGCTGCATTCTCGACCTGCTAGGCTCAGGCAATCCTTCTACATCAGCCTCCTGAATAGCTGGAACTACAGGTACACACCATGATACCTGGCTAATTTTTAAATTTATCATAGTGACACGGTCTCATCATGTTGCCCAGGCTGGTCTCAAACTCCTGAGCTCAGGTCATCCTCTCACTTCCCAAAGTGCAGGGATTACAGGTGTGAGCTACTGTGCCCAGCTACATCAAACATTTCTAACATCAGCCATCAATAACTCAGATTCTAGTCAGAACTGTGGAAGTTAATTTTAATTTTTTCTTCTTGTAACCAGAATTTTTACTTCTTGTTAACTTCCCTGTACAGCATTGGTTGGGGGAAAAAAGGAGCATGTTAGAAGAAGGATCTCTCTCTATATCTATCTATCTATCTATCTATCTATCTATCTATCTATCTATCTATCTATCTATCTATCTAGAGTTGGAGTCTCACTGTTGCCCAGGCTGGAATGCAGTGGCACACTCAAGGCCACCGTAGACTCAACCTGCTAGACTAAGGAGATCCTTCCGCCTCAGTCTTCCAGGTAGCTGGAACTACAGGTGCGTGCCACCATGCCTGGCTAGTTTTTTGGTTTATTGTAGAGATGAGGTCTCACCAAATTGCACAGCTGGTCTCGAACCCTGGGCTCAGGCAATCCTCTTGTCTCGGCCTCACAAAGTGCTGGAATTACAGGCCTGAGTCACTGCATCCGGCTAGAAAAGGGATATTTAACTCAGCATCATAATGTTGATCTAAGTTTTATTCGTGTGTGCTATTCTGAAGATAATGTATGTGCTTGGCTTTTTTTTTTTTCAAATGCCAATTCAAAAATAGGAAGGAAAGTCATGTCACTATGTTACTTGATATGGTTTTTCTCTTTATTCTACAATTTTTTCATATCTTTTTTCTGAGTTAAAGTCAGTCTACTTGCCAGCTACTGCATTACATATAAGTAGAAAGGGAAAAAGCTGAGCTAAAGATCCTGGGAACTAGAAAATCCAACAATTATTTGGATTTTAAACACTACCTCTGTGGCCTTGGATGAATCTGAATTTTTTCATGTGCAAATAGAAAAGAGTTGGGTTAAATTTTTTCTAACCCATTATCCAGTTTGAATATTCTATAATTTCATCTGACAGACTCCCTTTTCTCATGTTTGTTGTGTGTGGAATGCGCAATTATTTCCAGTTTTAAGAGTCTCATGCTCTACACTCTGAGCTAGCTGTGCAAGCAGTTATCTCGTTTTAAAATAAATAAATAAATAAACAAAACTTACCACAGACATTTAAAATAGAATAGCTCTCTTTCTAAAGAATGCCTGCATTCTATTTTTCAGGTAGTCATAGTACCACTTTAAAATTATTATTATTTTTTGAATTGGAGTCTCACTCTGTCACCCAGGTTGGAGTGCAGTGGCACACTCATGGCCACTCCAGCACCCCAGTGTCAACCTGCTGGCCTCCAGCGATGCTGCCACTTCAATCTTCTAAGTAGCCAGAATTACAGGTGCGCACTACCACACATGGCTAATTTTTTATTTATTGTAGAGACAAGGGCTCGTCAAGTAGCCCGGGCTGGTCTCGAACCTGCGGGTTTGGGCAATCCACTTGCCTCAGCCTCCCAAAGTGCTGGGACTACAAGCTAAACCACTGAGCCTGGCCTAAAATTATTTTTAAAGTTCAAAATAATGATTGGTAGTAATGGGAAACTGCTGGGAGGTGGGTGGAGAAGCAGGATTGGCAGTAGTGCAAATCTGCCTGGGGAAGGGGGGGACACAACTTAACAAGGGTGCCTGCATAATGAACATTTGCATACCTAACCCTGAAATGTTAAACCCACATCATTAAAATAAAAAAATAAAATAAAATGAAGAAATCAAAACAAAGATATAAAGAAGCAAACACCACCCTATGATCCCACCAAGCGATTCATATCCTTAACATATTGAGTTATAATCTGTTACTTTTGTGTCCATACTTCTATAAAAAATAAAATTGTGACCACTTTGTATTTAGTGTTTTGACATCTGTATTCTTTTGTGTGTGTGTGTCAGAGTGTCTCACTCTGTTTCCCAGGCTGGAGTGCAGTGGCATGATCACAGTTACTATAGCCTTGATCTGCTGGGCTCAGGTGATCCTTCCACCTCAGCTCTCCAAGTAGCTGAACTACAGATGTGCACTACTACGCCCAGCTAATTTTTTGATTTATTGTAGAGATGAGGTCTGGCCAAGTTGCCCAGGCTGGGCTCAAACCCTGGAGCTAAGGCAATCCTCTCACCTTGGCCTCCCAAAATGATGGGATCACAGGCTCGAACCACCACACCTGGCTGTTTTGCTTTTCAAATCCAAAACCTACCACTAAGTCATTTTGGGGCTCTATTCTCGAGCACCTTTTCTTAGTCTGTTTGTGTTGCCATAAAGGATGACCTGAGGTTGGGCCATTTATACAGAAAAGAGATTTATTGGGCTCACAGTTCTACATGCTGTACAAGAAGCAGAGTGCTGGCATAAGCTTCTGGTGAGAGTTTCCAAGGTTTCTCCTCATGGCTAAAGGTAAGCAGAGAGCCGGGTTCGGTGGCTCAGCCTGTCATCCCGTGCCTTGGGAGGCTGAGGTGAGTGGATTGCCTGAGCCCACGGGTTCGAGACCTGCCTGGGCAACTTGGTGAGACCTCATCTCTACAATAAATCAAAAACTTAGCTGGGTGTGGTAGCATGCGCCTGTAGTTCCAGCTACTTGGAAGGCTGAGGCAGAAGGATTGCTGGAGCCCGGCAAGTCGAGGCTGCAGTGGCCAGGAGCGGCCACTGGACTCCAGTCTGGGCGACAGAGTGAGGCTCCAACTCGGAGGGTGGGGGGAAGCTATGTGAGCAGAGATCACATGGCGAGAAACAAAGAGAACGAGAGGGAGGTGCCAGGATCTTTTTAACAACCAGCTCTCTCAGGAACTAACAGAGTAATAACTCACTCCTTACTGCAAGGACAGCGCCAAGCCACTCAGGAGAGCTCTGCCCCCATGACCTGAACACCTCCCTTTGGCCTCCACCTTCAACACAGGGCTCAAGTTTCAAGGTAAAGTTTGTGGGGGACAAACATCCAAACTACAGCACATCTTTTACATCAGTATTTTAGTAATGAGCTATGTCGGGCGTAGTGGCTCAAGCCTGCAATCCCAGCACTTTGGGGGCCGAGGTGAGAGGACTGCCTGAGCCCTGGGGTTCGAGACCAGCCTGGGCAACTTGGTGAGACCTCGTCTCTACAATAAATCAAAAAATTAGCCGGGCATGGTGGTGCGTGCCTGTAATTTCAGTTACTTGGAAGGCTGAGGCAGAAGGATCGCCGGAGCCCAGCAGGTTTAGGCTGTGGTGGCCATGAGCATGCCACAGCACTCCAACCTGGGAAACAGACTGAGACTCCCATTCAAAAAATGATAATAATAAATAAGTATAATAAAATATTAATATTTTGTTAATTTTATGCATTGAAACATGAATAAATCTTAAACATTGGCAGGCTAATATTGGATAAATTGAAGGAACATAAGCACATTATAGGCATTCAGTTTTTAAATGTAAAGCTTACTAGATAGAGTATGTACATCAAATTATGGTGGCAGAAAAAAGGATTTACATTCACTGATATATCCCTACAATTTGATTCATCAGATACTGTGGGTGGACCAGCTAGATAAATGCAAGGTATTTAGCGGCTAACCTAATCAAGTGGTTATCTTCATTAGAACTTTAAACAAAACAAAAAACCTTCAGTACTCCTATCGAACAGGATGCTCTTTAGAGCCTTTATAAGAAAAACTCAGCCAGAAAAACTGGAAAACTAAGAGCCCCCTTGCTGGGCTCTGACTTACTGGCTCAGCAGGTTACTGTTGAGTCAATCCTTCAAAAGAACAACTTGTAGCATGCTGGCCATGTATGGGACAACAGGGCACACCTTCACATAATTCATTGCTGTTTTGCCTTTCTTCCTCTAGCTTTTTCTTTTCTTTTTTTTGAGTTGGAGTCTCACTCTATCATTCAGGCTAGAGTGCCGTGGTAGCTCACAGTAGCTCACGGCCACTGTAGCCTTGACCTGCTGGGCTCAGGCGATTCTTCCACCTCAGCCTTCCAAGTTGCTGGAACTATAGGCCCACGCCACCACGTCTGGCTAGTTTTTTTGATTTACTGTAGAGACAAGGTCTCGCCATGTTGTCAAACCTGTTGGCTCAGGCAATTCTCCAGCTTCCAAAATGCTGGGATTACAGGCATGGTGTTCATTTTGATATTGAAATTAATCTAATGTACCAAAAAAGCAATAAATCTTAACCATTAGAAACTGTTACATAAAAAAAAGGTACAGAATACAGTATGCTATTGGTATATACAAAAACTATATCTACGAATATACTTAACATACATAGAATATCTCTACAAGTATATAAAAGTAACAAAAGTGTTACCGCTAATATTGGGTGACTATTGAGGAGAGGTGAATGGCTAGGGAATTGGGGTGCAAGATTTTCTTTTCATTGTTATTACACCTTTGAATTTTGTCCCATGTAAAGAAATAACTGTTTTTGTTTTGGTTTTTGAGTTAGGGTCTCAGTCTGTCACCCAGGTTGGAGTGCAGCGGTACGCTCACGGCCACCGCAGCTTTGACCTACTGGGCTCAGGTGATCCTTTCGCTTCAGCCTTCCAAGGAGCTGTAACCACAGGTGCATGCTACCATGCCTGGCTGATTTTTTGATTTATCAAAGAGACGAAGTCTCACTATGTTGTCCAGGCTGGTCCTGAACCCCTGAGCTCAGGCCTCTGTCTCCCACAGTACTGGGATCAGAGGCAAGAGCCACCATGCCTGGCGAGAAATAAATAATTTTAAAATAGAGTTTAATCACAAAAACCTTACTAATTTGTAGTCATGTTGGATAAGACTGGAGTACCTGCACTGCAAATAGCCCATATTCGATAAACATGGAATGAACAAATACATGAATATATGGATTAAGTAGGGGAAATGACTGAATGAGTATCTTATACCTACACTGTGATTACTAAAGCCTTGTGGAATTCATAATGGACAGCAGTGTGGCTAAAATGAATGCGCCAAAACTGTAGCAATAAATGCTCAATATCTGTAAATGCCTTCAGAAATGGCAGAAGAGTGACACAGCTCAGCAAAGTGCTTTGGTTTCAGAAGAACAGCATTTTCACAGGCAGTTCTAGGCTAGTGTTTTTAAAAATCCTAAATAAAGCTGAAATCTGTGATCCCCTAAATCTGTGAACGAATTACTACTCATTGGCAAAAACACTTTTTGTGCTGTAGAAAAAAATGCATTAACTCTATTTATTATTAAAAAGTCAGGCCCCAAGTTTGCCTACTGGCAGTTTTTAATCACTTTCATCTCACTGCTAAATAGTGAAATCTCACAACTGCATGAGACTAAGTATTTTCCTTTTTTTAAAAAAAAATTTTGTCGGAGTCTCACTTTGTTGCTCAGGCTGGAGAGCAGTAGCATGTTCATGGCCACCATAGGGCTCAACCTGCAGGGCTCAGGTGATCCTTCCACCTCAGCCTTCCAAAGAGCTGGAACCACAGGTGCATGCTACCATGCCTGGCTAATTTTTTGATTTACTATAGAGACAAGGTCTTGCCAAGTTGCCCAGGCTGGTCTCAAACCCCTGGACTCAGACAATCCTCCCACCTCCGCCTCCCAAAGTGACTAAATGTTTTTTTAAGAACAGAAATAAACCGGGCTCGGTGGCTCAGCCTGTGATCCCGCGCCTTGGGAGGCTGAGGTGAGTGGATTGCCTGAGCCCGCGGGTTCGAGACCCGTCTGGGCAGCGAGAC
>NW_007251111.1:273987-276296 GCF_000164805.1 Carlito syrichta | reverse complement strand
TTCGAGACCCGCGTGGGCAGCAAGACCTCATCTCTACAATAAATCAAAAAATCAGCCGGGCGTGGTAGCGCGTGCCTGTAATTCCGGCTACTCGGAAGGCTGAGGCAGAAGGATCGCCGGAGCCCAGCAGGTCGAGACTGTGGTGGCCAGGAGCGGCCACTGCACTCCAGTCTGGGTGACAGAGTGAGACTCCAACTCAAAAAAAAAAAAAAAAAGAACAGAAATAAAGTCTGAATTGGGAGGAAAAAAAACTATTATCACTTTCTTAGATTTCTGTGTTGAACCAAGTCATTGGTCTTTATTTCATCATAAGCAATAGACAAATGTGTGTGTGTGTGTGTGTGTGTGTGTGTGTATCTACATTTGCTGAGGAGGCTGGTCTTGATCAATAGCTTTCTGAAAGACAATGACAGGTAGAACAGACTTCAACATTTTAATAACAACTCCTACTTCAGTGAAGCTCAATCAACGGCTTGTACTAAGTGCAAAGTTATCTTGGGTTTTCTCTCATCCAAGTACTAACCAGGCCCAATCCTGTTTAGCTTCTGAGACCAGATGAGAGCCCAGCAGGTCGAGACTGTGATGGCCAGGAGCGGCCACTGCACTCCAGTCTGGGTGACAGAGTGAGACTCCAACTCAAAAAAAAAAAAAAAAGAACAGAAATAAAGTCTGAATTGGGAGGAAAAAAAAACTATTATCACTTTCTTAGATTTCTGTGTTGAACCAAGTCATTGGTCTTTATTTCATCATAAGCAATAGACAAATGTGTGTGTGTGTGTGTGTGTGTGTGTGTGTGCGCTATACTTGCTGTTTCCAGATCAAGCACTGGGGACTAGCATGGCTCTTAAAAGCTGACAGCTTCTCAAAGTCAAAATAATAAAGAAAACACACTGGAATTCTAGCTATTCTTGTTGGGGAGGTGAAGATTGAGTTGTGGAATGTATCGCAGCATAGATTCTTAAGAGTTTCGCCAAATAAATAAGGACAACCAGATAAAAGTGGTCTTGCTTGAGCAACTCTACGTAAAATGCTTACAAAAGTGCCTGGCACAGAGGGTGTGCGTGTTAGTTGCTGTTTGTTATCATCATTAGCATACTGACACCCACAAATTTATATCAACAAATATTTAACAGCCATTCATGTACATCAGTAGAAACCAGTCTGCATGATACCAAAAGAATTAGTCCTTTGTAAAAAATGTATAGTGATATCTTTTGAAGGATAAAGAACAGAATGTTAAATTGCTAAAGAAAAAAAAGGCTGTTTCTTCGAGGCAATGTCCTTTGCAGGTTCTGCTGGAGCTCTGCCTCAACGGTTGACACAGGTTTATAGTGTGCTGTTTTCCAAACAAATTAAAAACAAATCTTAAACATTAAGATAACAGAAACAAATGACACAGTGATCACTTGTTGCTTTTCAACAATTCTGGTGCCATAACATTTAACTGAACCAAACTCCACATATATTTTGAATGCAAGAATGCAACTTCTAGGCCAGGCGAGGTGGCTCAAGTCTGTAATCCCAGCACTTTGGGAGGCCGAGGTGAGAGAAATGCCTAAGCCCAGGGGTTTGAGACCAGCCTGGGCAACTTGGCGAGACCTCGTCTCTACAATAAATCAAAAAATTAGCCGGGCGTGGTGGCACGCGCCTGTAGTTCCAGGTACTTCGAAGACTGAGGCAGAAGGATTGCCTGAGCCCAGCAGGTCGAGGCTGTGGTGGCTGTGAGTGCACTTCAGTCTGGGTGACAGAGTGAGACTGTAACTCAAAAAAAAAAGAAAAACAACTGATCTCCGTTCAAATTTCTTTCCATATGAAGGTAGCATGCTGAGAGAGGCCAGAAGAAACACTGAATAACCAGCTGCCTGGAGACTTACCTTCATGGGAACATTCTCAGCTGTCATCTGTGTGTGCCTCCACTTCTGAATGCCTTTATTTGGGATACTTTCCAGTCTACAAAAATAAAGGGAGGAGAGATAAAAGGAATTGTAAATTACAACTGTACTGGATAACTGAGAGGTGGAAACTATTCTTTAGTGAGTAAAAACTATTTTGCAATCTTTTTGAAAGGGACAGGAAAAACTATTCTTGAAGAGAAAGTCCCAATTCCTAGTAGGGATCATCTTAGAAAAAGTAACCTTTCAAGTTGGCAGAAAGTCATACCAAACATTAACACAATTTAAATTTCTTTCCAATATACAGATAGAAAAACCTATCCTTGGGCATTAGGTCTTTCTTACCTATTTTATAATAATTGTTTTCCTCCTTGCTTTCTCTCCTTTTTTTTTTTTTTTTGGAGTTGGAGTCTCACG
>NW_007251111.1:260900-273844 GCF_000164805.1 Carlito syrichta | reverse complement strand
ATCTCCTCTCTCTTCTAATTTACTTTCTAAATAAACATATTTTCCAATCTAAAAAAAAAAAAAAAAAAGTAGAATTTGGTTTGGTAACCTGAGGAAAAGTTTTGTATTTGGAGAATGCAGAAATTATATTACAAAATGTCAATATGATTATTCAATACTCCTAATATAATTTCCGAATTATCTGGCTTTTGCATTCTTATAGTAGAGAACACATTCAGAGTTTGGAATGCCCAAATGTTAAAGCACAAAGATTGCATACATTTTTGCTTGAGGACCTTAATACCTCAGCAGATTCACCTAGAGAAATCCCTTCTATGGATTAGTTTATGACTATGTAATGTTAAAAAAAAAAAAAAAGAGAGATGTAGCTGTTCCAGAGGAGGCAAGATAAGGAATTTAATTTGCAAGTCAAGCTTTTTCCAAAATAATCATGAACCCCTAGAAGAGGAAATGAAACATTTTATAGGCAATCTGGATTTGGAGGTGGCCTCCCTAAGCAATTTATTAGAGGGTAACAAGAATTATGTAGAAAGAAACTGGTTGGCAAATATTATAATTATGAAACCTTATTCATATGATTTAGCAGGAAAGTTAAATTGAATCACGAGGAGGTTTTAATTATATAA
The DNA here is from genome assembly GCF_000164805.1 of Carlito syrichta. NCBI lineage: Eukaryota > Metazoa > Chordata > Mammalia > Primates > Tarsiidae > Carlito > Carlito syrichta. The sequence goes on along the minus strand of NW_007251111.1, from coordinate 273,218 downwards.
TAGAATTACTAAAACTGCTCCCTTGTTAGTCTGCCGGCCTCGCTTCTTCCGTCTTCATGCTACTTCACACACGGCTCCCCAGGTACAAGGACGAAGTGCTCTCTATGAAGAAGAAATAGCATGGACAAAGGCTGACGGCCCAGGGTTGGGACTGTGAAACAGCCCTGCATTTTCATTATCCTCCTCATCCCCATTCTTCCCTATACTTCGAGATTTTTTTTTTTTTTTGAGTCAGAGTCTCATTCTGTTGCCCAGGCTGGAGTGTAGTGACACGCTCACGGCCACCACAGTCTTGACCTGCTCGGCTCAGCTGATCCTTCTACCTCAGCCTTCCAAGTAGCTGGAACTACTGGCATGCGCCACCATGCCTGGCTAATTTTTTTATTTATTGCACAGTTGAGGTCTCACCAAGTTGCCCAGGCTTGCCTCGAACCCCTGGGCTCCGGCAATACTCTTACCTCAGCCTCCCAAAGTGCTGGGATTACAGGCATGGGCCACCACATCCAGCTGACCTCAAGATTTTTCTTTCTTTTTTTTTTTTTTTTTTTGAGTCAGAATCTCATTCTGTCACCCAGGCTGGAGTGCAGTGGCACACTCACGGCCACCGCAGACTCAACCTACTGGACTTAGCTGATCCTTCTGCCTCAGCCTTCCAAGTAGCTGGAACTACAGTCACGCGCCAGCTAATTTTTACAGGCCCAGTTAATTTTTTTAAAAAATTTATTGTAGAGATGAGGTCTTGCCAAGTTGCCCAGGCTGGTCTCGAACCTGTGGGCGCATGCAATCCTCTCACCTCGGTCTCCCAAAGTGCTGGGATTATAGGCATGAGCCACCGCACCCGGCCAACCTCAAGATTTTGAACAAAATAAATGAATAAAAATAGTCAAGCATTTAAGAACACAGGCTGTGAGTTAAGTAAATCGATGTTTAAATCTCAGCTTTATAGTATTTATAACCTAAAATTTGGCCAATTTTGTGCCTGACAGTGAAAACAAAAAATTACCCAATTTTGAGTAAACTCAAGAATTTAGTGACACCCTTGTAAATTTTGGAGAATGGAGTGAGATTACTCTAGGTTCTTGGTGAAAGGCCTTCATAGGGAGGGGCCTTGCTGTCATGATTGGGTATTCCTCAGTAACTACTGGCGTCCACACTTCTTTTTTTGTTTTTTTTTGAGTCAGAGTCTCACTGTCACTTGGGCTGGAGTGCAGTGGCATAGCTCACGGCCACTGCAGCCTTGACTTGTTGGGCTCAGGCGATCCTTCCACTTCAGCCTTCCAAGTAGCTAGAACTATAGGTCCAGCTAATTTTTTTGATTTATTGTAGAGATGAGGTCTTACCGAGTTGCCCAGGCTGGTCTCAAACCCCTGGACTCAGGCAATCCTCCCCCGTCGGCCTCCCAAAGTGCTGGGATTACAAGCTTGAGCCGCCGCGCCCAGCCCCTAGCTCTTATTCCACTGGATTCTGTAAGTCGTCTTGGTGGCCACTGTAGATTGCATTATGTACCTGCATGCTACGGTTAAGGCACACTTGGGCTGTTTCATATATAATGTGGTCTCGTCTGGTTGGTCGGACAAGTGGCTAGTGAAACAAAGGAGACACACACAATGGAGCAGACTCGAGATTAACTAACCTTTTAATTGGAAACAGGTACAAAAGCCCATTATTTAGCCTGTCTGGGCCTGATAGGTGCTTGAGATGAAGGCCATACCCAGACCTCTACTTGGAACGGCCACACTGATGTGTGCTCTGTTTGTAATTGATGTCTCTTACTGGCCTTTTACGAGGCATGAAACTCCTCCAGATTCTAGTTCCTGCTGACTATGGGCACTGAACACGAGACACGGTAATGAGGTGTGCGCACAGTGGAAAATGAGAGTAAAAACAATGGCTGCAGAAAGGTATATGCTGAGCTTGGTGAATTACTATACTTTTGGTCTTGGGGTAGCTGAGTAGACCAGCTGTCCTGGTAGGTAGCACACTAAGGGTATTTCTCTACTACAAGATTTTCCAGTTTCTTTCTTGCTCCTAAATCAGAGGTGGCAGAGAGTGCGAGGTATGTGTACATCCGTAGGACTTTAAACTGGGCTCTCTCAGAGCAGGATAACATGAAAGGCCTCTATCTGAGACCAAGAGTTCTAAGGCACTAGAGAGAAAAGAACTTGTCCATTTGGCCACCGAGTCTGGGGCTGAAGACTGTCTAGTGCAAAGGATGAAGCGGGCCATTTCAGTCACTGTGGCCATGGTGACAAAAATGGAAACATGGGTCCAGGACAGGGAAAAATTGTGAAGTTGTAAGGAAATCTACTAGGTCTCTTCAGCTTGGAACCTGATCTGCCAAAGGTGACAACAGATATCTCCACTTAAGGAGGGGATGGCCAAATCTTGTTATGATGACCCTTGTTCTGAGACTGAACTTTCCACTCGGGACCTTTCACAGGTCACCCATGGCACCATGACTCGGGGAGGAAGCACTCTGCTTTGTGTCTGTTTCTTTTTTTTTTTTAGTTGGAGTCTCACTCTGTCGCCCAGACTGGAGTGCAGTGGCCGCTCTCGGCCACCGCAGCCTCAACCTGCTGGGCTCTGACGATCCTTCTGCGTCAGCCTTCTGAGTAGCTGGAACTACAGGCGCGCGCTTCCACGCCCGGCTCATTTTGATTTGTTGTAGAGATGAGGTCTCGCCAAGTTGCCCAGTCTGGTCTCGAACCCTCGGGCTCAGGCAATCCACTGACCTCTGCCTCCCAAGGCGCGGGATGACAGGCTGAGCCATCGAGCCCGGCTATTCCTCACTTTCTAACCCCCACACAATTTTCTGTCATGACTGGCTCCCTCTTAGACTGATTACAAATAAAGTGTTAGGAATATTAAGAATGTTATTTTTCTCTTGAATTAATGACTAATGTATCATGTAGAAATGTCAAGTAAATGTGAGCCATAGTTAGTACTGTACAGGTAAGTGCTTCGTGCAGTACGTTGCAAACATCTGAATTTGGATGCCTGGAAGAGTATGGGACTCTTTTTTTTTTGAGTTGGAGTCTCACTCTGTCACCCAGGCTAGAGTGCAGTGGCGGGCTCACGGCCACCACAGCCTCGACCTGCTGGGCTCTGGCGATCTTTCCGCCTCAACCTTCCAAGTAGCTGGAATTACAGGCATGTGCCACCATATCTGGCTAATTTTTTGATTTATTGTAGAGATGAGGTCTCGCCAAGTTTCCCAGGCGGGTCTCGAACCCGCGGGCTCAGACAATCCTCTCACCTCAGCCTCCCAAAGTGCCAGGATTACAGGCGTGAGCCACTGTTCAGGCTCTTCCTACACGGCTCACCACTCCTTACTCACATTGGGCTAACTTTCTCCTAGTCCTTGAAGGCTTTTTTGAAACCTTAATTTAGATTAAACTTGACTGAAGTTCACAAATAAGTAGATTGATGCAGATAAACAAACATACATGAGTGTCTCCCTTCAAGTTTGGCTCTCCAGGAATGGGCAACTCGATGGCAGAGGCCGTTCCCCCTACCAGTAAGGAGGCCTCTCAACAGTTCTTAACTTCTTTAAGTCCAAACCCTAAAAAGGTATATCCAGAAGAGCCACCTTCTATTTGTTCCATGTTTTTCTGTGTGAGGATCTCTTCTTTGAATGACTGATAACATCTACTTTTTTTTTTGAGTTGGCATCTCACTCTATTGTCTAGGCTAGAGGGCAGTGGCATGCTCACGGCCACTGCAGCCTTGATCTGCTGGGCTCAAGCGATCCTTCCGCCTCAGTCTTCCAAGGAGCTGGAACTACAGGTATGCACCACCACGCCCAGCTAATTTTTTGATTTATTGTAGAGATGAGGTCTTGCCAAGTTGCCCAGGCAGGTCTTGAACCCATGAGCTCAGCCAATACTCTCACCTCAGCCTCCCAAAGTGCTGGGATTATAGGCATGAGCCACCATGCCCAGCCAAGAATATCTACCTTATTTAGGAATACCTTCACACCCTACTCATGGGGCATGGCCTTATCTTGACTGCAAAAAGATAATCATACCAGTGTGCAATAACAGGTGTCATGTCTGAACTCATGATTTGTGAGAAAGGTTAAGATGGGTGGGGAGGAAGGCTTTACTCTATTAATATGCAGAGCTCAGAAGGAGGTATGGACTTCACCGGGCACAGGTGTCACAGGTACTGTATGGTGCAGGGCATCCTGCAGACCGGGGGTTCTCAGAGGTCACCACAGATTGAGTTTTGTGCTTTAAGCCTCACCTTGCTCACCAGTACCAAGGTCCAGGTACAACAACCAGGTCTGGCTCCCCAGGCAGGTGGGTTCATCGTCAGCCACTGTGATCGAAGCGGCTTCCTTCACTGCATGCATCCCCTTCCTGAGTCACCATAGGCTTGATGTACAGCTGTGGTCATTCCGACTGTCGGCTGCTGCTGTTGGGTGAGGGCCATAAGGTCCAAGTTCTCACACTGAATGATTTCACAGCATGGAATATGGGTGCCAGGATACCCAGAACTTCCTAGAAATGGGTGACTTTAAAATTACGATGTTTTAAAAGCACCTCCCAACATCTCTACCCCCAGCTTAGCTGCCTAGAGACTCATAATTACACCCAAATTCAGATAAGCAGTGCATTCCTGGCTTCCCGCAGTGTACCCCTAGTTTCCAAGGTGGCATTCATAGCCAAGTGCCTTCATAATGGTTGTTTAGCTCTACCAAGGGCAAAAGGAACTTAGAACAGGGTCTAAGTCAAGATAGCTTCAAATTCTATGGATTAATCTCCTATAACATTAATAGTTACAAAGAACAATCCCTACTCACGCATTTTTGGTGAGAAATAAATTATGACTACTACCTGATGACTCTAGTCAATACTGATTATGTGACCTTGGGCAAGTTACTTAACCTTTCTGCATCTGTATCTGTCTGCAAAATGGGGATTATAATAGTTCCTGGTGTATAGCATTTTCTTGTGAGGAGTTAATATATGTAATGTGCTAGGAGCAATGCCTGACATACAGTAAGTATTCCATAAATCTTGGGTGTCAGTAACTTATTACTATTGAACCACCCCCTCACCTATCTGCCCAAAATACTTTACTGAATGCAGGAAGGAAGGAAGGAAGGGAGGGAGGGAGGGAGAGAGGGAAGGGTTAGGATTTTAGTAGCCAGGGTCAAGGAAAAAAACAACAGGTTTGGCAAATATGTAGGAACATGTCTAGAAGAAATGCTTCCCAGGGAAGATCCTACACAGTGATGATTTAGGTTGCCAAGAGCATGGGCCAAAACTGTCCCGGTGTTGGCAAAGACAGGGAACAGGAAACAAGCCATATCTACCACAGAATAGAGTGAGGGTATAAGAACTGGACCGTTGTAGATAGAGCTTCTCAGTCTAATTTAATTTGGTTGAAAACAAATGAAATTAGAGGACAAATAGGTCAAAAAAGAATATTCTCAGCTGCTTATTTTCCTCAAAGTCTTTAAGCATTATTGTTAGTTTATCATAATTTTTTTAGGTATGTTTCCAACTTTTGTGCTTTTTAATCTAAATTCATTTTTAGACAATTATTAAGAAACAATGTAAATTTCCCTTATTATCAAGGCATTGCCAATATTTTAAAATGCAGCAAACAGTTGTACAATATGATTCCTTGAAAAACATATATTTATATATGCATATATACCAAAAAAACCCTCAAAGACCCAAAGAAGCAGTAAAGCAAATCCTTGGCCACCAAAATGAGCAAACATACAAAAAAACAGTAGGTAGAAATAATTTTTGAGTAATGTGTTAAGTCAAATACATTTTTATTGCATGTAATTTATTTTCTAGTAAGCTGTTTTGACCAAATCATCTCATGCCAGCAGAGAACCAGGGAAGCCACTGGTGAGATACTGACCTGGTGCAGGCTGGTAAGATAAGTGACAAGTAAAAACAGAGCAAGGAGAGCCGAGAGCCGCAGAGAGGCTGGCAGGAGGTTAGAGTGCATCTCACCAATGACTAAGTCTTTCTTCAAAGAATGGCAAGTTCATCTAGATCCAGACACAGGCCTTAGGAAGAAGCAGGACTACACTTGACATACACAGAATTAGATGAAAAGGTGTTCGGAATGAGAAGACTCCCAACTTTAGGCATTCCAGCCTGGGTGACAGAGAGAGACTCCAATTGAAAAAAAAAAAAGGCTCACACCTATAATGCCAGCATTTTGGGAGGTCAAGGTGAGAGGATTGCCTGAGCCCGCGGGTTTGAGACCAGCCTGAGCAACTTGGGGAGACATCATCCCTACAAGAGATCAAAAAATTAGCTGGACCTGGTGGCGCGTGGCTGTAAGTAGTTCCAGTTACTTGGAAGGCTGAGGTGGAAAGATCACCTGAACCCAGCAGGTCGAAGCTGCAGTGACCGGGAGTGTGCCACTGCCTTCCAGCCTGGGTGACAGAGTGAGACTCCACCACAAAAACAAAACAAAACAAAAAAACCAATGACAAACTTCATAGAAATAGAATGACAATCCTAAAATTCATATGGAACCACAAAAGATCCCAAATAGCCAAAGTAGTCCTAAGCAAAAAGAACAAAGCTGAAGGTCTCACAGTACCTGACATTAAAATATACCACAAGGACACAGTAACCAAGACAGGCTGGTATTGGTATAAAAAGATACATAAACCAATGAACAGAATAGAGAGCCCAGAAATAAATTCATGTAGCTACTCCAACTGATTTTCAACAAAGAATACACACTGGGGAAGAATGGTGCTGGAAAACTGGGATAGCCACATGCAGAAGAATGAGACTAGATCCTACCTGTGACCATATACACAAATCAACTTAAAATAAAGACTTAAATGTAAAACTTGAAACTATAAAATTACTAGAAGAAAACATAGAGGGGCCAGGCGTAGTGGCTCATGCCTATAATCCCAGGGTGGTGTGGCTCATGCCTATAATTCCAGCATTTTGGGAGGCCGAGGTGAGAGGATTGCCTGAGCTCAGGGGTTCGAGACCAGCCTGGGCAACATGGCGAGACCTCATCTCTACAATAAACCAAAAAAATTAGCTGGGCTTGATGATGTGTACCTGTAGTTCCAGCTACTTGGAAGGCTGAGGCGGAAGGATCAACTAAGCCCAGTAGGTTGAGGCTGCAGTGGCTATGAGCGTGCCACTGTACTCTAGCCTGGGCAACAGAGTGAGACTCTGAGTCAAAAAAAAAAAAAAAGAAAGCAGAGGAAATGCTTTATGACACTGGATAGGGCAAGGATTTTTAAAATAAGACCTCAAAAGCACAGGCAACAAATAAGGTTACATCAAACTGAAAAACTTTTGTACAACAAAGAAAATAATTAACAAAGTGAAGAGCTAACCTACAGAATGGAAGAAAACATATGCAAACTATACATCTGACGGGGTTAAACCCAGTCAGCCACTCACATGCCCACTTGCTTACCAGCACATACACAAAGTTTTCCAAATACTCACTCACTCACACCTGGACTCACGTAGTCCGACTGGCTCAGCTGCCATCTTCCCGACCTCCCCCCATCTTCTCAAAAGACATACAAACGACCAATAGGTACATGACAAAATGCCTGACATCACTAATCATCAGGGAAATGTAAACCAAAATACCACCTCACTCCAGTATGGCTATTATCAAAAAGCCAAAAAAAAAAAATGTTGGCAAGGCTACAGAGAAAAGGGAGCACACTATTGATCGAATTGTAAATTAGTATAGCTACTATGGAAGACAGTAGGGAGATTCCTCAAAAAAGTAAAACCAGAACTACTATATGAGCCAGCAATCCCACTACTGGGTATAAATCCAAAGGAAATGAAATTGGTATGTTGAAGAGACCACTGCACTCCATGTTTATTGCAGCACTATTTACAATAGCCAAAATATGGAATCAACCCAAGTGTCCAACAATGAATGAATGGATAGAAAAAATCTGGTACATATATACAACAGAATACTATTCAACCAGAAAAAAGAATGGAATGCTGCCATTGGTGATAACATGGATGAACCTGGAGAACATCATATTAATTGAAATAAGCTAGACACAGAAAGACAAATACAGTATCATCTCTTAAGGAGAATCTGATTTTTTTTAAAAAAAGACTTTATATCCTAAAAGCAGAGTGGACAGTGGTTATCAAAGACTGGAAAGGGGAGAGGGCAAGTGAGGATAGGGAGAGACTACTCAATGGGTAAAAGGTGACAATTAGGACGTGTAAGTTCTGGTGTCTTATTGCACAGTAGGGTTGATGATGGTTTCGAGTAAGGTATTTACAAAATACCCAGAAGAGAGGCTTTCAAATGTTCTTACCAAAAAGAAATACATGAGGTGGTGGATATGCTTAATACTCTGATTTGATCAGTATACAACATGTATATGCATAAAAACATCAAAGTGTACCCCATAAATACATGCAATTATAATGTGTCCATTAAAAAAGAACCCTTCCTGTATTGCTTGCTTAGTGAAATGGGGAAAATAGAACCTTCCTATTTACTACATCATAAAAATGACACAGTAACTGAGGATTGTAAATGAAGTAGGCGAACTCCAGAGAAAACACATCCTAATTTTAATTTTTCTCCTTTTTCAGATAGAGCAAGTGAGCAAATTACTCAGCTTGAAGACTACCTTTATTGTTATAATTTTCAAATTTTACATTCGCATTTCTCATTCCATCACTAATTTCTGAACATGTAACTTTTACCTAGAAATCTTCAGTTTTGCTCATGTAACAACCATGCAAACAACAGTATGGCATTTCTCTGAAGCAGATGACCACAGCATCACCCAGTCTACCAGCCTTTAAAATAAAAATGTGAATCCTGGGAATTCTGTGATAAAGAGAGCACCATGCCTTCTCTAGTCTTGAAATGATTTTTGAAAGACCCCCATGACAAAATGCTTTTATCTTAAACATTGCATTAGGTACAGTACAAAGATCCTGGAGCTCGGGAATCTGACCATGCGTCAGATGGATGGCCTCAGAAAAAGTCTTTTAGCTTCTCTGGGCCTTAATTTCCACTTTTGTACAAAGTGTGGTATGCACTAGATAACCCCCAATCTCCTCTCGGCTCCAATTTCTGCTTCTATGCTTCCTAGTTCATTTCTTCAGTGTCTTGTGGCTTAAATCAGGAAGAAAACCTGGCAGAAGAGCAATAATTTTACCTGTATTATTTCATCATTGTCAGCAGCTCACCCGCCCACCCTGTTTCTACTTTTCCAGCTAAGATCCCTGGACCTGCTTTTGATCTTTCCCTCTTATGCATCTTAGTTTATTTATTTTTTCACTCTGTCGCCCAGGCGGGAGTGCAGCAGCACACTCACAACCACCGCAGCCTTGACTTGCTGGGCTCAGGTGATCCTTCTACCTCAGCCTTCCAAGTGGCTGGAACTACAGGCACATGCCACCATGCCTGGCTAATTTTTTGACTTCTTGTAGAGATGAGGGCTCACCAAGTTGCTCAGGCTGGTCTTGACCAAGGGCTCAGGTAATCCTTTCACCTTGGCCTCCCAAAGTGCTGGCATTACAGGCCTGAGCCACTGTGCCCGGTCAACTTATGTATTTTATAAATTGCAACAGTAGTAGCTCATACACACTTGTAGAGTGCTTTCTAAGTTTTACCAATCATTTTTGCAAATATTGTATCACTTGATTAATACAACAGCTTAGGTTTATAGGTATTATCTTCAATTTATCTAGTAAGGAAACTGAAGCTCAAAAGAGTCCAGTGAATTAATTATCCAGAGAAACACAAATAGTAGTTATGGGACCGGGTCTTCTGATTCCAAAGTCTATCTTTTTTTTTTTTTTTTTTTTTTTTTTTTGAGTTGAGGTCTCACTCTGTCACCTAGGCTAGAATGCAGTGACACAATGATGGCTCACTGCAGCCTTGAACGCCCATGCTCAAGTAATCCTCCCACCACAGCCTCCCAAGTGGCTGAGACTACTGGTATGCACCACCACAGCCGGCTAATTTTTTTATTTTTTTGTTGAGATGAAGTCTCACTATATTGCTCAGGCTTGTCTCGAACTCCTGGGCTCAAGCAATCCTCCCACCTTGGCCTCCCAAAGTGCTGGGATTACAGGCGTGAGTTACTGTGCCCAGCCCCAAAGTCTATATTCTTTTTGAAACACTCAAATCTCTATTGGGGGCAGATCCAGGTTTTGTAGGGCCTGAGGTGTCTATAATTTTGGTAGCTATCTCCAAGAAAAGGAGTAAATAATTTTTTTTTTCCTGAGTCAGCGTGTCACTCTGTTACCCAGGCTGGAGTGCAGTGGCACGCCCACCACCACCACAGCCTCAACCTGCTGGGTGCAGGCACACCTTCTGCCTGAGCCTTCCAAGTAGCTGGAACTACAGGCACACACCACCACACCCAGCTAATTTTTTGATTTATTATACTGATGAGGTTTCACCAAGTTGCCCAGGCTGGGTCTCCAGCCCCTGGGCTCAGGCAATCCTCTCTTCCCAAAGTGCTAGGATTATAGGCTTGAGCCACCATGCACGACCTAGGACTACACAATTACCATACAATACAAAGTATGATCCTTTGAACATGTTGTTAGGGCCCTCGCAAGGTCTTGGAGGGGTGTATTCAAAAGAGGGCCTTTAGGGTTCATCTCTAGGGCTAAGTTTAATGGAAAATCTGGTTTTCCATTTAGTGTTTAACATATACTAGCTGGGCTCGGTGGCTCAGCCTGTAATCCCGTGCTTTGGGAGGCCGAGGTGAGTGGATTGCCTGAGCCCACAGGTTCGAGACCTGCCTGGGCAATTTGGCGAGACCTCATCTCTACAATAAATCAAAAAAATGAGCCGGGCGTGATAGTGCACACCTGTAGTTCCAGCTACTCGGAAGCCTGAGGCGGAAGGATCGCTGGAGTCCAGCAGGTCAAGGCTGCGGTGGCCGGGAGTGTGCCACTGTACTCCAGTCTGGGCAACAGAGTGAGACTTCAACTCAAAAATATATCTATATATACTAGGCACCAAAATAAATAATAATCTTCTCACAATAACCCTATGATGCAGGTATTATTGTTTTACAGTGTGGAGAATGAGGCTCAGAAAGATGAAATGACTTGCCCAAGGGCACAGAGCTAGTTAGTGCAAGTATCAACACGAATTCAAGAATCTGGCTCCCGGGTCCAGATTGTGACTCTACTACATTTCGCTGCTCTAGAAGTCTTTTTGAAGTTTCCTGAGAATCATTTTGTCCCTTTCCACTACATTCCCTAGTGCAGGCCCTTATACATCCACACCTGACCCAGATTCTCTTATTCTGCCTACCTAACCTGACTCTCCTGACCACCTATCTGAACGCTCCTGCCATCCCAGCAATCCTTAAGCACTGCTGTTCTAAGTCCCAGCTGCCCCAATGACCTGAAATGCCTTTTCCTTCCCTGCATCTGTCAAAAGCAATTACAGTATTACTCATAAGCAGTGCTTGGCCATTGATTCCATACTCTTCTACTAACATCCTGAACTGTTATTGGAAAGCACACGATTCCCCCAATGCCTACTCCTCTTCAACCGCAGGGTCTACATTTGTCAAACTACAAGGCCCACCCTCACAGGACTATTGTGACAATTATGGGGAAGGGAGGGGCCGGGGAGGGGGTGACCCGTCCAAGGGAGAAAGACATGGGGGAAAGGCAGGGCCCTGGCACACAGTAAGTAATTAACAAGGGTTGGCTGATTTGTCCCCGACTCCGATGTCCCCCAAAACCTGTAAGCTCTTGGAGACAGGGGTCTTGACTCACCCCATTCTGGTATTTCTCAAAAGTCCTAGAATCAGAGACAGGCCGCCATTATTTAATTTGATCACTTCAACAGACACACTTTGCTGATCTGGCCACAATGGCCCTCATGCTCAGAACAGGCTCTGGGGTCTGACTTCAAAGGCTGGGCACCTACGAGCTCTGGGAAGTCTGGGAAGTGCCTTCGCCCCTCTGATCCGCTGGTCCCTTTTCCACAAAACGTTCATGGGGATACCCACGTCCCGGGGGCATGCGGGAACAGAAGATGACTCCGGTGAAGCGTGCCGCATACGGTCACCCCAACACCGTCAGCGGTCATCCTGTCCTGCCCCAACCCTCGGCCTCTCGGTGCTCCCATTTCTCCGCGATTCCTAGGGTCACACCCGGCCCCCCCACCCCCCCGCCAGTGTCCCCACTCTCACCTGCTCCTTTCCCGCCTTGCCTTTCACACCCACCAATCACCGACGACCGCAGGCCAGCTCCGCGGGGAGCAAGTCCAGGCATCCGCTCGCCAAAACCTCCCGGAGAGCGCACGAAGCCGGTGCTCACATCGCCGCCA